>NC_081182.1:17664158-17964158 GCF_029867415.1 Vicia villosa | reverse complement strand
CTTTTACATATCTTTTCTTTTCTTTTCTTTTCTCTTTTTTTTTGGAAATAGATTTTAGGATCTTTCATAAATGGAGTGGACAAAGCAATGATGTTATGTAATGCAAAAGCATGGGATCAACGGTCCATATAATCTTAGTAACCACTGTACAATCCTCTGAATAACTGATACAGGTCAAATGTCACAGGATCAAAGGTCCGACACCTTTTTGAATACCAGGAAGACCAATAGTCACCAACAGTACCTGTCATGTATATCCCTCCCCACTCACAGGTGAATCTAGGTCAGGGTAGGTCAAAAAAAGCCAACAGAGGATTGAAAGTAGGCGTAATCATACGATATTGCCTCTTTCAACCAAGCTCTGTCCGTGGATACATGATCGGATCAATCAGACATACGTCTTCTGTCCGTCATGGCCACTCTATTCCTAGTTCCTAAGGTATCACTCATGGCCTGGGTATTGGGCCTTTTACCTCATAGAACATCCCACCCAACCTGCAAAACAGAACAGAAGACCCCAAGGAACACAGAATATAATCCATATGCATGATGTGCAAACAGAAATAAACATGATATGCAGGCAGGAAAGTAAACATGCAAACATATATACAAGGTATAGACATAAAAACAAATAAACACCCAGTAAATAAACAAACAAACGCAGGCTAGGATCGACTCGCTATGGATGGACCAGCAACAGGTCTAGCAACATCCCCAGCAGAGTCGCCAGCTGTCGCACGCTCGCGAAAAATGAACAGAGTCGCCACCAATATATTTATCCCATAAGGGAAAGGAATATCAGAAAACCTAACAAAGGAAGGAACAGGGTCTTGCGACCAGAGAATCAAGGTACGGGAGTCGGTTACGCAAGGGGAAGGTGCTAGCACCCCTCACGCCCATCGTACTCGATGGTATCCACCTATGTTTGTTTCTATCTAAAGGGTGTATACTATGTCTATGTCTAAATGCGAAATGAATGCAAAATGTAGGGAAAATAAAGAATTGTACTCGCACGGGCCCTACCCCGCTGCCTACGTATCCTTTTCAGGAATCAGAGTTACCGTAGCTCGGCTCACGATTTTCTGTTTGTTTTTGTGTTTTTTAATTGGGCGGCGTTAACGCTCACGCTCTTGCATAAGGGGACAGCCTAGGATGCAATGGAGCGGAGATAACAATGCCCTTAGAAAGGAGAAAAAGAGATTGGTTTGTATCTTTTAAGGGTAATTCCATGATGACGAGAACCCACTACAAGGTCTCGCATCACTTCCTCACTTTTGTTTTAAGTCTGAACATTTATTAGGTTTTTTGAAGTGTTTTTGGTTGGTGTTTTTTATGGGGAATTTATTTGTGATTTAGATCATACCAAAAGAGTCTTTTGTTTGTTTTTGAATATTTAGAGAACGCACATCGAGGCCTACGCCACAATCGTTTCTCTAAATAACGGTTAAGAAATACCTCGAGGCTTCACACCTCAATCATTTCTTCTCCGCTAAATAGGAAATACAAAAAGGAGTTCTTTTGTGAATATTTAGAGAATGCACATCGAGGCCTACACCACGATCGTTTCTCTAAATAACGGTTAAGAAATACATCGAGGCTTCACACCTCAATCATTTCTTCTCCGCTAAGTAGGAAAGAACATACACCGAGGCCTACGCCTCAATCATTTCTTTCCTACCATGAACTAAAGCAACGGTATGATCTTCATCGATTTTTATTAAGTATTTTAAAGGTTGAAAAGGAAAAGAATGCAAAAAGGGGAACTAGTCCTATTTCTCTACATCTATGTTATCATGGTTTCTACCTAAGGTTAGGAATGAAAGACACATGAAAAATAAAGCAAAGAGTAGAATATATGAAAATAGCATAAGAGCATGAAAAGGAACAAGTAGAAATATAGCACAAAAGTGAATTAAAAGTACTATTATTTTTATGGGTTTTTGAGTGTCAACAATTACCTAAAAATCTAACAAATTTTAATGGTGACTATTTATTCTTTTATCAAAAACTAACGAAGAGAATTGATTTTTATATGTCATTTTTACTCCCTAAAATCTAACAAAAGTAAGTGATTTTTATCATGTTTTTATTATCTAAAGAATAGAACAAAACTATGTCAAAAATACTAAATTCTAAGAAGAAAAATATATGATCAGGGGGGGGTGAGAATGGAATATTGTGGCGCGGTTAACAATTGGGGCGCAGGGCCCAGGTGAACAGGCCCAAAGGGAATTTTTGTTGCTTACAGCATCATGGGCCAATAGGGGGTGTGAATAGCAACTTCGTGGAAGAGGCCCAAGAAGCTTGTGATCCATGGGTTCAGAATTGGGATCAGAACTCAATTAATCATAGTTTAAGCCCTATGTTAATATCCATTTACACTAATTAACTCAAATTAATTTGATTAACTACATTATTACATTCCTAATTAACTAAATTGAATCAAATAACGTAAAAGGGGTTAGGGTTAGTACTTGTGGCCTTTGGACTTTTTTCGTGAAGCTTCTTCTTCCCCTTCTTGCGAGCAGCGGCGGCAACCGGAAGTGGCTTCTTCTCCGTTCAGAAATTCATCGCGCCGCCATAGTGTCACTCTCACTACTTCGTCCCGCTCTAATTCTCTCTCTGATGCCACCGCGACTCCTACCAACCTCTCGTTCAATCTCTCTCGCGACCACACATCTTTCTCGATCTCATCGTCGCGTTTCAGCCGGAGAAACGCACAACGCTCTTCGGATCGAGACTCAGGTATGTATACGATTCACTTTTCTTCTCTTGCTTCTGTTTGCTGGGAATTTCTTCTCTTTTCCTTCGAATCTGATTACGTTTCATGTATGGCGATGAGACTGTGAGGCGGTTATTATCCGTGATTGATGAGTATCACCGTGTTATTGATTCCACAGGTATACCTTGAAGATGATGAAGATTGATTGAAGGGAGAGATTGCAGCGGTGATGACGATGTTGAATTCGGAAGATTGGAGAGTCGAAGGTGATGGAGGAGACGAATGGAGGAGAAGGTTGTAGAGATGGTGAGTGAGAGAGAGTGAGAAGAAGATGAAGATGGTCTTATATAGAGGTGATGGAGATCGATTTTGTTCAGGTTCAGGTTCTCAGGTGAGTTTCTCTTTGATTTCCCTCTGAATTTCTCTTAGCAATAATTCTGTTATGAGGTGGTTATCAGTTAGTTTTCTGTTGGTGAGTTGGGTGTGAAAAAAAAAATTAGTTTGGTTGTTGGAATTTGTTATGAAAGTTAGTTATGTTAGTTGGAGATTATACTAGGTTGTTAGAGGTTAGAAGTTCTGTTACAAAGTTGGTTAGAGGGTGGTTATGACAGTTAGCTGATTGGTAAATGCTGTTAGGAATCGGTTGTAGAGTGAAATGAAGAATGTGAATTTGGTTTATGTGACTGGTTTTTATTCTGATGTTTGAATGGACTGTGCTTTTGAACTCTTGTATGTTTGCAGGTTGTGATTTTGGTTTTCTTTTAGGAATTGCTGCTGACTGTGTGCATTTGGGAGCTGCTGTTTGCTGTTAGGTTAGAGTTGAATGGTGGTAGATTTTTGTTTATATGCAGGGTTGGAATTATGGTTCAGCAAGGTCCTTTATAGTTTATTGAAACTGGTTTACGTGGATGTGTTTAGGACTGGTTCAAAAACGGTGTGTTTGTTCAAGTGGCTTTTCATGGTTGAATCAACTTGGTTTTGAGGCTTGCTTATTTATCCTGTTTTTTTGTTTTGAACAGGTGTAGGGGTCAAGGGTGGACTTTTGTGTATGATGTTGGTTATCACGACTTGCCGTAAGCGAAGTTTTGAAGAGACAATGGAGCATTTGAAGAAGACTTGAAACATTTTCTTTTTTTGTAGCTCTTTTCGTAACAGTCTGATATATTCGCATCTTGTTGTAATAAAGCAGTATAGGATCTTGTAACTTTGTAATAAGCCGAATTTCTTTTGTACCCTTTGACTCATTGTAATGGATTGTGACTTTGGCTCGAAATGTAATGGATTTGAGTTGGAATTCTTTTACTTATACTTGAACTTTGAATGAAGCTTCACCTTTTGCTGTAATCTCTTGTAATATGCGGATCAAACGAAATTTGAAGCTTGGTATTGACTTGTAATTATGATACCAACTAACAAACATTTCCCTCCATTTTAAATTTGAATTTTTGAATTTTGTATTTTTGAGACTGGATGAATTGAATGCTTTGAATTTGGAAGCCTTGCGTTCATGTCTTATAATTTTGAATCATGATAAACTTTTGTCTCCTCTTTTAACCCGAGTTCCAAGAAATTATCATCTTAATCCAATCAGACTTGTACATTAAGAACTCGATGAATATTTCACAGTAGTGAATCCAATTTCAATTCGATTTTCAATTTTCACTTGTGTCAAAAACAACAATCAAACACCTCAATAACAATGAACCCACAACTCCATACTTTTGCACCATGACAACGTCTTTCCTCAGTTGATGTCCTTCATATAACCATAATGCCTTAGGATCCCTTTTTTATGAAGACAAGGATTGGAGCACAGGAGGACACCTTGACATAAGATCCAATTACCCTTTGCTGGTGAACCTTGTAATTTGATAAATAAAAACTCCATGAATCGAACCCTAATTCCATGATCCAAGCTCAAAGAACAACCAGGTGAATAACGTTTATCTCAAGCAGGAGCCTTAACCAATAGAACCCTAATCCACTAGGAGACCTCTGATCCATTGTCTCAAATTATTGGTTAGTTATGCATGAAGTGTTAGATGGCCTAATGGAGGTATGTACATGAGATTATGAAATGCATAAGCCTAAGCCAGATAAAAGTTAAAGGGGTAGGACAAATTTGGGGTATGACAGTGTGTGTGCTAAAAAGGGTTTGTTTTATTTTTGAAATAAGCTCGGCAAAGCGTTAAGCTTCGGGCCTACATACCTCCTCGGTGCAATGGAGAAGTCAGAGCTAATGTAGTTCCGCTTTTGGGAAAAACGTTTTTTAAAACGGATAAACACTTTGTTGTCGTTAGAGAGAAATAGTCAGCCATTGATCTTGAGCATGAGAACAAACAAGTTCTTTGCATCGCAAATGAAAGAAGGGCGCCAACTCGGATAAAATCAACGAGTATGCCACTAGCTCTCTCACGCGGAGAAGATCTCGTTATTATCAATCAATTTCAAAATCGTGGGGTATAACCACTCGTTTCGACAATTAACGGTGTCTAAACTTTTGAAGAAAAGCCACTAAGGGCGAAAGATATTTTTAAAAAAAAGTTTTCAAAAGATTTGCAAACATAAGAATATTTTGGAAAAAAAGGGAGAAGATTTTGAAAATTTAAGAATGGGAGGAGATGAAGAGGCTAACCTAATGCATAAAATAAAAGCTAAGGAAAGAAACGGTCTAACCGAATAAGAAGCCAACACTCGACATTAAGAGCCAAGGTAGTTTTCCATCCTTTGGATTTATCAATACCAACACATTAACACTTGGGGATCCAGATGAACTTATTGTCTTAGCACCATTTTTCATTAAGCACATTAAGATTCTGACGAAAATTGGGCAGAGTAACGGCTGTTTTCGGGTAAAATCCTTATATCAATGCCTTGGAATTAACCATCAAGGGCTTTCAAGGAAATACCTGCACACATAAACATACAACAGAACAATGCCAGACAGACAGAACAATCACAGGATAGCAATAGAATGAGTCCAGAGGTACTAGGTCCATAAGTCCGAATCTCCAAAGCGCTAGGGATAGTAACCGATAGTCCAAAGAGAGCCTTATGTATTTTTTAGATTTTGGTTATTTATTAGTGTTTTAGCGAAAAAATAAAGTATGGTCCAAGTGGACAAAAGAAAAATAACAGAAGCATAAACATATGTCCAAGTGGACAAAGAGAAAATGACGGAAAGTAAATATGATGAAATGATAAAGTAAAGCGATAAAGCGAGAAATATAAAGAGCGGTAATATAAAGAGCGGTATAGTAAAGGTGCGGAAATTAAAGTTAGTTGTTAAGTGTTAAAGATAACCATCTTGAAACTTGTCAAGTATGTTATCAAAGTTAGTAGGAAGATCTATGGTGAGTGAATGATGTACTCGGATTTAAATTCAATGGGGTTTATCAAAAGCTTGATAAAATCATAGCGACTACACGATAAAAACCTCCACAAGTCTTAAATCAACCGCATACAATTCTCTTCCATATTTGATCTTTTTTATTCGGGACACGAAATATTGCGCTATGTTAAGCAGATCGCCAAGTGATTTATGTAGAAATCACCCTACAACGAGGCCGGTCAAAACTTTATGTGCTAATGCATGCGAGAAGAACGATATGTAGATCGCCTTCCGAAAGCAATACCGCACGAAAAGAAAATAGGTGACGATCTAGTCTTTACTAAGAATCCATAAGAATTCTCAAAGTATTAAGACTTTCATCGATCAAAAGAAAAAAAGGAGAAGGAGAAGATAAAATGCATAAAGATAATCAACTCACACTATCATTAATATCATTCATCTAATATTATGGATTTGGTTCTTTCAAACCTATCAACATCCTAGATCCAATGATATTAATGAAATGGAGGAAGAAGAATAAAATTCACAAAAGATAATCAACTCACACTATCATTAATATCATTCATCTAATATTATGGATTAGGTAATTTTAAACCTATCAACATCCTAGATCCAATGATATTAATGAAGTGGAGGAAGTAAGAAACCAAAACAAGCATAAAAAAGGCAAAAAACCACATTCTGCCAGCAGGAAATCGATTTCATGCAGAGGGAAATCGATTTCCATAAGGCAGTTTTCAAAAAAAAAACAAGTTACGTACAGCATGAAATCGATTTGAGCCTTAAGGAAATCGATTTGACCAGTGCAAATTTCAGCAAAAACAACATTTAAAGGCATAAAACTTGACTTAAGCAAACATACAAACACCTTATGATCACATATCAATTGGAGCACGAATTTTCCATCAAATCACCATCAAATAGCACCAATATAGCATCAAAGATGCATCACACACAAGCAACAAAGATCTACATCATGATATACAAAAAGGATGAAGAAAATTTACCAAATCTTGAACAAAACTTGGATCTACTTCAAGAATCACCAACACAAATCTTGATCTCTCAACAATTGAAGAAAAAAAAATGAAATGGATGGTGGTTTAGCTCAAAGTTTGTGAGGTTCAAGATGTAACTCACAAACTTTATGAAAGAATGAAGAGCTTTGGTGAATTTGGTAGGAATGAGGAGAGAAATTGCAAGAGGTTTTTTGGCTCTCAAAAGCTTGAGAAATGAGAGAGTAGAGGGCTCTATTTATAGAATTGGAGGAAGAGTAGTGGCAATTTGGTCTTTTTGCATTTGGTAATTAGCTTGTGTTTAATTGGTGATTAAAGTGGCAATTAAATGGTAAAAATGGTAAAATGAGGTTAAAGTGGGTTTAATGAATGAGTTAATTTTGATGAGGTGGAAAATTGGTAAAATGATCAAAGAAAAAGGTGCCAAAATGATGTCAAGCTTCCCTCCTTATATTTTTTGAATTTTGCCTTAAGGAAATCGATTTCCCCAGGAGTGAAATCGATTTCACTCTGTTCCAGAAGAGAATTTGGCGCAAAATACACTAGGGAAATCGATTTACCCAGGAGGGAAATCGATTTCATGCTGTCCAGAATGTGATTTTGGTGAAGATTGCTGCAGGGAAATCGATTTACCCAGTAGGGAAATCGATTTCATCAGTCAGAAAAGTGAAAAATGCCTTGTTTATTGCATGTCTTGGCTTGATACCTACAAAACAAAAGCCTACAAAGAAACAAAGCAATATTTTTGGTTTTTTGATTAGTATAAAACAAATTAAAGAAAATTAGGTGCTTGATAGTTCCCCTCAAAGACGAAGCGAACATAACACCGAAAAATGAAATCTCAAGATTGTGATCTTGATTAATGATTGAGATGCAAATGATGTATGATCTTAGGGTCAAAAATTGGGGTATGACAGCTTATATCTATGCCATTACACGAAATAAATCTTTTCAATGCATTCTTCGATCATTTTTTTTTGTAGTGGGGATTTAAAGAACATGCATGCTTCATGAGACATCATTACATGATCATCATGCTTATTTTTATTTTTAATTAATAAAACATTTATGATTGGTTGTTTGTAAGACCATGTGTTTTGTTTGTGTCTCCGAAAGTATTTTCCCTTGTGAGTTATGTTTACATCTTTGAAACGATTATGTGATTATACTTTTGAATGAATTTAATTTAAAAATATTTGAAGTGTGATTTAAAGTTTTAGCTATCTATTTGTGAGTTATGCTTACAAATTTAAATTTACGTAAAAATTTGAAGTGATTATTTTTTTTAATAAGCAAGATGTATAAATAAGATCAAAATAATCGAATCCGAATTATAGAGACAAAGCTAAAACCAAACTAAAAAAGAAAATTACACGCCAAATATAACCTAACTCAATGGCTTCCGACACTCTCATTGCTCTAGCCGTAGATCTTCCATTCAATTGTATGTTTGATATTTTTCTCTTGAAAAATATATTAATAGCAAACTTAAGGCCTAACAACCTTTAGTTTTGAGGGGAGTGTAAGAAGATATGTCTTAGACTCTCTCGTATAAGTAGTTTTCTACATTAGAGTTCCTTCACATATTAGTTTTATATATTCTAAAGTTTTTTGGTCTAACAAAAACCTCACAAAGCCTGCATAACATGTAAGGTGACGATTGAGTGAATAAGAAGGGGACTAAGGTTTTCCAATACATAGATCTTTTCATGCCTAAGGCTATTAGTTTGGTGCATTAATAATATGGGTAGCACACTAATAAACCTAGGATAGGCTCCATCAGATTTAACCTGACAAAAGAAATAGACGAGTCAGAAAAGTATAGATGATGTTAAAATAAATCTAATATAACAAAAACATTGACAGTAGGCTAAGATGTTAGCTGATGAAGAAGAAACTTACATCTTCATGGTCATCGATTCCTCCTCATCATCTCAAATATCATCAACAGTAGATATATCCAATCCTTCATCCAAAAGCATCAGTTTAATACATGCATGTAAAAAAGTTATATCAACAATTAAACGCATCAACTAAACTTGACCACAAATTTTTCAACATAAACTGAATTAAGTAAATTATCAAAATGCAATACCGAAATTCCTAAGAAGCCCCTGAAGAGCGCTACTAGCAGAGTTAAAGTTCTCATGCATGATTCCATCCTCACCATCACCGACATCTTCTTTTCGGTAGCCCGTTTTATAAGAACTCCACAGTTCCCATTTTATAAGAACTCCATAGTTAAGCGTGCTTGACTTGGAACAATATAGGGATGGGTGACCTTCTGGGAAGTTTCCTGGAAAGCGTGTGAGTGAGGTCAAAACATGCTGAAAAGACTCGTGTTAGTTTATGGGGTTAGTCGATCATCCTGAAAGCAATCTGGGGCGCGACAAATGGTATCAAAGCCATACCACTCATAGTACGATGTGGTTCCATATCTGCACGGCCTTAGGACCCTCTCATTCTGATGTGGCGACCACTCCTCGCCATATTCGGCCTCGAGTGTTACATGTGGTGTAACCACCCCTCGCCTTCTTCAGCCTCGGGTGTTACAGCTACACTATAATCAATTGAGAGTAAAAGAGAGTCTTAAAGTGATTCACAAACAAGTGCTAACAACCGCAAAGAGAAATGTTAAAAACACTCTCTTTTTAACACTCTCTCAAACACTCACTCTCTTATTGTTTGAAACATGTGTGGGTCCTACCACTTTATGTGAGACTTATTTTCAAAGTGAGGGAACCACACATGTTTCAACCAATAAAAAAGTGGGTGTTTGAGAGAGTGTTACTAGCACTCCTCCAACCGCAAATCACAAAGCACAATTAACTTACAAATAAGAATAAAAAAGCTGAAAAATAACCCAAATCTGCAGCTCTAATTCGATGCCCATATCTCTCAGCTCAGACCCTGTTTTCAAATTATGAACGGTCAAAAGTTAGATATATGAGTTGCAAACATGTCCATAAATTTTCAGCTAGATCCAACGGTTAACGAATCAAGGATCGTCGATTTAGTGAGACTAGTGCAGAAAAAACTAGAATGTGTTTCTCTCATCTTTTCTCTCTTTTGAATCCTTATTTTTTCTCAATCTCTCTTAACCCTAAATTAACACTCTCCACTTAAATAAGTGAGATAAATGGGCTATTAATATTTGGACTTTTCTCCATATAGAAAGGAAACCCAAACCTAAAATATCTACATAGCAGCATAGCAGTTAAGAAAAAGAAAAGAATCTTTGTAAAATTAAATATTCATATTCAATTCTTGAAATTAACAATAAACTGACTCATGATAGATTCATAGCTATGGCTAAAGGTTAATTTTCTTTATAATATCATAAATTTAATCCATAGACAATCATATTTTTTGACAAATGTACAAACTCTTTATTCTTCAAACTTTATCATTCAAGCGTGAGTTTAGATTTCAACAGTGACACTGACAATGAAGTCCATTTCAGCGGCAACAGTGAAGTCCGATCTCAACACATAAGGTGAAGGTGAAGCCCAATTGTACTTATAACCAATCTTTTGATGAGAAGTTCTAAGACTCATCTTTGAGGTTGGAATGTAAGTTGTCTAATCTCTTTCTAATGTCCTTTTTCTGAATGCACTAAATGCCCCAATATTTGACTACATTAAACCCAAATATATGTAGGTAGTATGATGTTTTGACTTGACGCGCTTCCCATCCCTTTTGGAAGTCTGTGTTGTGTAAATTTCTGCACATTCCTTGACACTGATTGTTACTTTGAATATGTCCATTAGTATGTGTTTGCTTGGTTTATTAAATGAGTGTTTATCGTATAACTGCTTATCTTAAAAATGTTTTACAGAGAAAGAATGAAGGGATACTTCACATATGCTTTGTATAAACTGTTTCATTTTGAAGTGCGCATGAAAATAAACTGAGAGCTGCTTGAGAATTTATCTTAATCTAGTTTCACGAGCCCAAATAAACTCATTAAAAACCTCTTAAGTGTTATTTTTTGTGCTTAGGTCAGTTAGGTGTAGCGTGTTTTGCACATATAATACTAAGGAGGCTTATGAATTTAATATCTTTGTTCTTTCTATAAAAAAAGTGTTTCTTATTTTTTTTTTCTTTTAATGATGAGTGTTTGCAGGCTCATCCTTGTCAAATTGATTCAAACTCACATGTTGATGTTGTTGAAGAAAGATGATGAATGAGACTTTATACCTATAATGATAAATATTATTTGTCCAATTCCATGCATTTCATAGAGTATCTACTGTGTTTTGTGAGTTGCATTCCACAATGTAGTTTATGCTCAATACGACTAAGATTTTGTGGTATGTGTTGGCTATTCTGAAAGTGATTGTTGTGTATTGTTTCGATAGTGGTTGTTCTCCCTCTCATTGCTTGATATGTTTTACTTGGAATAACCATTATGTTGCATAAGTGGTGTAAGATTTGCTCCTTAAAATTGTGAGAAACATGACCTAGAATTTGCTTCTTAAAACGGAGAGAAACCATGTGTAAATTATGTTTCTTTAACAAGTGACTATTGTGCTCCTTAGAATCAATTTAGTTATGAATTGAATGCTGCTCCTTAGGATTCCATAATATTTATTGTAACTACTCCTTTGAATTGTTGAGGTTGTTGGTTAGATCCTTAGATACTTGTAGTATGTTGTTGGATTTGCTTCGTAAAGCTGACGTGTGGAGGAGGCTTATTGCCTGTAGAAAAATGTGTACGGAAAAAAATCCATCTTGTTAGGTCAGTTAAATATATTTGATATATGAAATAAACTTCTTGAGTCGGGTACAAATGGGAGAAATGCTTACTGAAAGCCTAGACTTATTAAGTCGGTTGCTATTTAACAGACCTAATAACATTTTCTTAAGTTAGGTCCAAAACCGACTTAAGAAAACTTCTTATGTCGGCAACTCTTAAGTTAGGCTCGGAACCGTATCTCTGTTCGATTAAACAACCGTAATGGCAATGACCTAGTGCCGCATACCACAAATATTGGCCTTAAACAACTTCTGATGCCATTTTTGCTGGTTCATTCATAAGCAAACAACTCAATATCTTTGCCAACATCTACAATGGAACGCCCTTGCAAAAGGTTAAATGATTTTATCTTGTTTTTACTTTGTGATTTTATCATGTACAAAATTAACAAAACTCTAGTATGAAACAAACATTACTTTAAAATTTTCATTTTTAGTTGGCTTAATCATATATTTGATTTTGAGTTTCTGGAAGGAGTAGAGTCACTAACAACGTAGTCAGAGCTTTATGAAAAGCACATAAAAAAACTTTTGGTTAAATTCCTTGTAAAAAAACAGTGTTTTAATTTTCCCATTTAATCACTCACAAAAACTTTTGGATATATAAATCAGATTCCACAAAAATATAATTTTAGTGTTGTGGCTATATTTTAGAACCAAATTATAAGTTTAAATCTAAAGTCCATGGATCCTAGTGTTGATGAGCTTAAATTTGCACTTCTAATTATAATCATGTTTAACCAAAACTTAATTATAAAACAAAAACTTAACTTGAATTTAAAATATATACCAAGCATATTATTAATCAAGTCCAACGAGTAATTTTTAAACTTTCGACAATCACCATTTCTATTGTAAGTTTCATAATCTAAATAGGTAAACAAGATATTCTCTAACTTATACTCTCTAATATAGCAACTAACCTAATTGTGATAAATCAGTTGTGACGAAAGTAACTAAAGTATTCGACGACATAAATGGTTCAAGACAAATGAAAAACATATTTTCAATGGTTCATGTTCGAGGCGTGGTATGTTTCTTAATTCTTAGTGTACACATGTATAAGCTTTTTGAATCTAAATTGAGAGTATTTTACATCTAATATGGCGTTTTTTTTCATAGCAAACTCCATTATAATGTTTTAGCAATCGTAAACACAAAAATAAAAAAGCCATTATTATGTTTCTACACTGCTCCTGGGATTTTCAATTTTTTAAAAACTATTTCCAAAACATCCTTTACTAAATGTAATTTCAAAATTCAGTACATTTTTTAGAATCATTATTATTGTTTAAATAATAACATTTTCATGAATATCCAATCGATCATAGTGGTTCACTAGCTTCCATGTATATTCAATGCCCATAATTAAATAAATTTTTTTTGTTCAAAGACTAAAACACCCCTTTTAACATTATACTACAAATTCCAATATATTTTTTAGAGGAATAAAATTAAGCATGTCAACTTGCATTCAATCAATGTCGTTCAACTAAATTATAATTTATCCAACGATTACTATTTATTCTTATTCATTTTGAACAATATGATAATTGAAATATTCCAAATGTGAGAATATGCTAGTGGGGCTCGAACCCGAGACCCTTATCTTAAGATCCAAGACTTGTCTTTTTATCAAGAGAGTGAGAACTACTTATGCTTCAGAAGGGCGTCCTTGGAGAATCTAACAAAATTCATTATATGTTACCTACTTCATATCTTTCTATAAGCATCTTACTCTTTGATTACATGGTTTCAATGTAGTGAAACAAACATTAGAATACTACCATCATGTGACTTTAATTTAATGACACTTAATGCATATTAGGATTTGTGGAATAAATAAATCAAACTACATAATAAAAAATAATGTGATTATGAAATTTTCAAATCAACCAAACTACATAATACGAAACATGACGAATTCACTCATAATCTCAAACTCATCTCCTAACAAGATAATGAGCAACTTTTATTCTATTTCGAGCAACTTATCTCCATTAAGACATTTCGAGTTGTTATTATATGCTTCTCCTTCATGTCTCTCCAAACAGCTTGTATTATATTTGCAGCGACTGGTCTCCAATAAGGTGATTTAAGCTTAAGATAACATCACCATCAAATATTATTTGAGCGACATGATTTTTATAATAGAAATTATTTTGTGTCTGCATATGAAGGCCATCCTTTTTAGTTTTTTCCACCACTTTTCGACAAGAAAATTATGGCTTGGGATCCTAGGTGTCGTAACTGACGTGTCTTAATATTCTGTTGATTCTAACAAATCTCGAACTATTTATATCATATAATGTAAGCAATTGATCATGCTTATGAATTATTTTATTTTAAAATGAGGCATGAAGTCATACACATAATGAAACAACATTCTCCAAGATTCATGAAAGATCATAAAAGGGTGAAGATATGGTGAAGTAGAATTTTTGTAAATATTAAACAATAAATGGTACTTTGTAATATATCATTAAACAAAGTCTATTATGTTTATTTTTCTTTCTACGCAATTAAAATTATTTTCAACATTTTAATTATGATTTTCAATATATTAAATAACTAATTATCAACAGAAATAAAATGGAATGAATGAAAAAATGAATGAAAGTTATAAAATTGAATTAATGAATAAATAAACGACCTTATGGTTCCTTAAAAATGTGGGATCCCCAATAATTCTATGAAAAGAGTTGCGACTTCTTCAATGTCTTTAACATCAAGTGTAAATGCTTCTACCTAAGCTAAGCATTATACTATTCTTGTACTGATCAATGTGTGACATTGAAACCTTATTTGTTCACCTTATATAATAGAAACTATAGTGTAATAATTTTCATTTTATCGTTGATTTATCAATGTGAATTTAAGGATATTTTTTTCTCTCTATAGCAGACATATGTATTTACTTTTGAGATGCATCTTCATCTCTTTTATCTTGCGATTTTTACATAGTTTCTATTACATAAGGTGAACAAGTATGGTTTCAAGGACATACATTGATTAGTACAAGAATAGTATAATGCTTAACTCAAGTTGTTAAAGACATTAAAGAAGTCACCACTCTTTTTGCAAAATTATTGGGGACCCCACATTTTCAAGGAACCACAAGGGTAATCATTTATTCATTAATTCAATTTCATTATTTTCATTCATTTCCTTTCATTTATGCCGGTATTTAGTTATTTGATATATTAAAAATCGCAAATATAATGTTGAAAATAATTTGGTAGAAATAATTAGGTAGAAATAAAAAAATAAACCTAATAGATTTTTTTTTAATGAGATATAAAGTACCATTTATTGTTTAATATTTACGAAAATTTTGCTACATGGTATCTTCACCCTTTTATGATCTTTTATGAATCACTAAGAATGTTGTTTCATTATGTCTATGACTCCATTCCTCATTTTCAAATAAAACCATTCATAAGCATAATCAAGTACTTTAAACAATATTCAATTAGTTTTAACAAAACTCAAATTATCTTTAATATAATATAACACCTATGATCCAAAGCCATAATTTTCTTACCAAAAAGTGGTAGAAAAAAATTAAAAGGGATGACCTTCACATGCGGACACACATACTTACATTACATATATTACAAAATGTGATTTTTATACATAATAATATCCATTATAAAAATCATACCGCTCAAATGATGATTTAATGGTGATGTTATCTTAGGCTTAAATCATTTTATTGGAGACCCGTTGCTGCAAATATAATACAGGCTTCTTGAAGAGACATGAAGAAGAAGTGTATAATAGCAATTCGAAATGCCTTTAATGGAGATCAATTGCTAGACATAGAATAGAGGTTGCTGATTATCTTGTTGGGAGATGTGTTTGAGATTAGGAGTGGATTCATCATGTTTTGTATTATGTAATTTGGTTGATTTGAAAATTTCAGAATCACATTATTTTTTATTATTTAGTTTGATTTATTTATCCATAAATCCCAATATGCATTTAGTGTCCTTGAAGTAAATTCAAGGACTTGTAGTATTCTAATGTTTGTTATTGTATACTTCTACAACGATGCGTATTCTATAGAAAATTTTCTAATAAATTTTCTGTAATAACCCGTTGTTTAAAATTCTTAACCTCAATCTACTACTTTTTGAAAATTTCAGGACAAGCCAATACCAACCTTTACACTCAATGGATTCCGGCGCCCTCATTGCTTTAGCCGTAGATCTTTCCGGTCCTGCCATTCAATTGTATGTTTGATATTTTTCTCTTGAAAAATATATTTATAGCAAACTTAAGGCCTAGTAACCTTAATTTTTGAGGAGAGTGTAAGAAGATATGTTAGTATCTTAGAATGTCTTAGATTTTCTCATATAAGTAGTTTTCTACGTTAGAGTTCCTTCAAATATTAGTTTTACATATTCTAAAGTTTTTGGATCCATCAAATATTAGAAAAGTCGGAAAAGCATAGATGATGTTAACATAAATATGTAATATAACAAAAACATTGACAGTAGGCTAATTAAGATCTTAGCAGATAAAGAAGAAGAAACTTACATCATGTTCTTTCTCTTTATATCTTTGTCAGAACTATCACTGTATCTATTGGAATTATTCCTACTGCGGCGATCACGGCGAATCGGAGGAGGAATCGTTAACAAGATGAGGTTCCATGGAAGAATCAGAAATATTGATGGATGAAGGAGAACGAGTGTTAACGGCAACAGAAGTGACGGCGTTAGAGATCAAAGAGACAAAAGTGCGTGCAGAGACCGTTGAGGATAGGTTAAGAGTCACGTGTGTTTGAACAAGTCTTTTTAATTGATAACAAAGTTAGGAGTAGAAGTTTGTTTAGTTTGAATTAGTCTTCTCTTGTAATTCAGTATTTCCTAATTATATGACTAAGTTAGCTTTTCTTTTGTATTTTCTGTTATTAAAAATAGAATAAAAATAATATATCACGCATGTTTGACTTTAAGCAAATGATATAGATTTAATACTGATAATAAAAGTTTGATGAAATTAAAACAATTGTAATAGTTCAGCCCTTATTTTAAAATTTGAAAAACTTCTCTGTAAACAATTTCAGGACAAGCCAATTCCTTAGTACCTGAAAAAATAAAACTTCTCTGTAAACTTCTCTGTAAAATTTGAAAAAATAAAACAGATTATAGATTTTAGATTGTGTAAGATAAAAAAACTCCAACATATTTCAAAGTTTGTCCTTGACTTTTACTAATACTCATTGTAAATAAAATGACCAAAATATTTTTTTTTTGGATAAAAAAGTATCAATGGCAACCTAAGTATATACTACACCTTATTAGCACTATTTATATATTAAAATATTAAATATATTATTAATTCTATAAATAAATACATATAAATGTTTTAAAGTCTTTTGTGAAAACATTATGTCAAAATTAATTCACCTTAAGTGCCGGTGAATCATTTTTATTAATTAACTAGACGTTTGTCTATGCGATGCACGAAATAGAGAATTGTGTATCCTTTGACGAGAATTATAATTAATGTTATAATTTGAATAAATAAATTAAAAGATATTATAGTAAATTCAATTTTATAATATCTGACAATTTCATCTTATAATAAAAATTAGACTTAAATTCAGATTTAATCCCTTAAATTTCTCAAATGTTTGATTTTGGTCCCTCATATTTCAATTGTTTGGTTTTGGTCTCTCAAATTTTCTAATTGCTTGATTTTGGCCCCTCAAATTTATCTTTTTTGCATTTGATAGTCCCCATAATGACATGTATCGACTAAATTTCCTTTTTTTTTTTGCTTTTTCTCTTTTCATTTTTTTTTAATTTTAATTTTTTTCTTAACAATTCTATTTTTCTTCTCTTTTTAATAGTTCAGGTTTGAATTTAATATTTTAAAAATCTTAATATCACCTCTAGAAAACAACAAAAGTCAACTGCAAAAATGAGGCTTGTGATCTTTATCTTTTCACACTTAGTGTGGTAATTAAAGTCATGTATTCCATCCAGCTGCAACAACATTCTAGTGAGGTACTTCATCATAAGCATTATTTAAACAACTTTTATATATAAAATAAGATTAATAAATATATTAAAAAATTATGTTATTTAATTAATTAATTAATTAATAGAAAGTGGGGTGAGTTATTTTGTTTAATTTAACAAATAAGAGAAAAGTATAAATAAACGACTATAAAATATAATAAAATTAAAAAAGGGATAAAACTTAGGTATAATTCTTTAGGTGTGGTTCTTACTATTTTCTAATGAAAATTTGACAAGTGTATAATTTTCTATTACACATATGCAAATTTTTCTTATTTTCACTCACAAAATGATATTTAAGTATATTTGTCATATTTTCATTGAAAAATAGTAAGAACTACATCTAAAGAATTGTACCTAAATTTTGTCCTTAAAAAATTGGTTTCAACAAATATTTAAAACGTAGAGAAAGCATTATTTAAACATGGAGTGATATTTAAGAGACGTGTATTTAAATTAATTAACTAATTGAAAAAAATGATTTTTTTTAAAGCTTAGTGGTTATTACAATTTAATTAATTAATTAAATAATAAATTAAGAGAAAATGATAGTATAAATTATATTTACACCGTTAAACAATAACGGGCTTCCAGTACACCCATCAAAAATAAATTTATAAAATAATTTTTGTTAATTTTTGAGGAAAAAGATTGAGCTAAAATATGATTGTATTAGTGTTTCAGGTGAAAAAGAAAAGTTAAAAATAATGAATATATATTTTTAAAATGTTGTGATTACATAAATTGTTGTTAGATGAAGAACAAGTTTGATAAATATAATATTCAATTCCTTTCTACTTTTACGTAGATATCTTCATGATATTAATATATATGAATGTTAATTTGATGAATATTTTAAATATCATTTAACTAAATTTATATTTACTTTCTACTTATGTAGTTCATATCCATTACGTTCTTTTTAAAAATTTAAAATTATAATATTGAAATAAGGATGTGACTGACCCATCAGACCAAACGACCTATTAGAAATTGAGTCGGACTCATTTTTGATAGTTGATTGATCCACTTTAATCCATTTATATGTTTTGGCTCTTCAGACCGAAATAGACTGGATCGGATCGGTCTATTTGACATTATAGTACCTTCTAAATATTTAATACAATAACTGAAACAAAATAAATTTGTACACTCTAATTCAATCCCCTGCCTTTTTGGAGAATTTATTTTGTGACTCCCATTTTATACATGCCACCCCTTAAGTAGGACATTTTTACCAAATTATCTCTATAAAATACCAGATTTTTTGAAATTTTCGGTACTGCACCGGAAATTTTATATAAATACAAGAATTTTTGTTGGATTTACCAATTTAACGTGTTTGATGCTACATACAGGAAATTTAAAATTTTTGGTACCGAATATTTCAAAATTTTCGATATGTAGCAGTTAAAATTAAGGGTTAAGTATGATTTTGGTCCCTATAAATATCTCAAATTTCATTTTTAATCCCTATAAAAATGAGATATTTTAGTCCATATAAAATTTTTATTCATGCACTTTTAGTCCCAGCTATTTTTTTAAATTTTAAAAACTGTTTAATTATCTTTAAAATTTAAATTTTTAAATAATATTTTTTATACGTGTTTAAAATATTATAATTTTTTTTACTAAATTATATAATTTTTTAAATTGAGAAGAATTAAATATGAATTTTTAATTTTAAAAATAATGATAAAAGTAATGCAAATCTCGACTTAGAAATCAAACTTTGAGTTCATTTATTTCTATAAACTTGTTATAACGTTCTAAACATATATGTAAAATAATCTTTTTAAAATACACATCGGTTTAACAGTAGGAATTAAAACTACGCGCGTAATAATTTTGTGGGCATAAAAATATGTCATTTTTTTTAATACGGACTAAAAATGAAATTTAAGATATTTATAGGACCAAAAACATACTTAACCCTAAAATTAATACCGGAACTTTGAAATATCCGGTATATGAAAAATACTAGATATTTCAAATTTCCGGTGTGACTTCAATTCATAAAATTACCGGAAATTTAAAATTTTAACTTCATCTGTCATAACGGAAATTTCAGGTTTTAAAGAAATTTCCGGTACATACTCGAAATTTGGAATTTTCGATAATGGTTTTCTACCGGAAGTTCGTGAAATTTTTAGGACGGGGTAATGAATTTTGTAAAATTACCGGAAATTTTAAAATCTCCGATAAATCGCACCAGAAATTTTGAAATTTCAAGTAAATGAATACCAGAATTTTGTAAAAAACAGATTATTTGATATCGGCCAGAAATATATACCGGAAATTTACTCTGCAATACAAAAAAATTATTTTATAATTTTATCAACAGTAATTTTTTTTAGAAAAGATAAAATTTTGAGTAAATAATATCAAAAGCATTTTGAGAATAATCTAAAATGGAGAGTGACAGGTATATCTTAGGGCAAGATAAATTCTCGTCTTTTTTGTCATTTCAATTAGCTACAGTACACTGTTTACAACTACTATCCAGCCGATATGGTACTGTCTCAACAACCTTATGCAGAAAAGGACTAAACTAAAAGATAAGTGTGGGTTAAAATAGTTCAAAATAGTTCTGACAAATTAGTTTGCTTTTTGACCATTTTTATTTCTACTATTTATTTATTTATTTTCTTTGTTGGAGGAAAGGGTACAAAAAATGTGAAATATAACCAATTCAACATTCCTAACATTTTCTATTCATTCTCCATTAAAAAAACTAAACTTCAATTTCAACTACACCTTATTACCATTTTAGAAATGTCATATTTATGCCTCCTTCTACCTCTCTGCCGTCTTCTGAGCTCTTATTACAATCTTCATCTGAATAATCTTCTATGCCATATTCTAACTTTGCTGGATATCTGTCGCTGCCGAAACTCTTTCTATGCCATATTCTACATTTTGTCGATCACTACAGTTTTCTGCAATGAGTTCTTTTGTGTTGATAAACAACTATGATTTCATTGATTAATTAGGTAATAATTTTCTATCTTAAACTTTCATGGTTTGATTTTATGTTAAATAATAATTTAAGTATTTGTTGATGAACATTTATCGCATCATGCTAATTTTTTTTATAAGAAAGCTTTATTAATTTATAATGAATTGTTAAGTTTTTACAAATTATTTATTTATTTTACTTAAAATTCAATGTGTATTTTTTATGGAATGAAGTCTGTGAAAATTAGTATAGATTTAAATAATTCTTAGTAAATTTTCCCTAACAAAATCATTTTCATTAGTCTATATATGTCAGAAATTTAAGAGGAGTTCTCTTTTTTCGAAAACCTCCTTATATTAATATATATTCACACATACTTTTAAGGTAAACTACCTATTTAGTATTATTTCAAAAAGAAACACCATCTCTAAAGTAGTTGTCTATTTATATTAATAACCATTTAATATCTTGCAATTTTTTATAAGATGTATTTATAAAAAAAGATACAGATCTAGGATAACTTATTATTTTTAAAATTGTAGTTAAAACTCTTCAAAACTAGGTTGAACAAGTATTTGATAAAAATTGACGTTCACCAATTGAATTTGATGAATGAGCAGGTTCTTTTTCTCCCTCGAGCAGCTCTTCATCGAGCAGCTCTTTCTCAACAGCAAGTGATCGTTATGGGGTGGAGAATTATTTTCACCACGAACATGTATGCCTTCAAGAAATATTATGCTTATAAAAAAGATGATATTTAAGCTTGCTAAGTTAAAAATTCGAAAAAATGACTTAGACAAAAAGCATTTCGATGGACTAAAAATTTGAAAGAGCAGTCCATTCAAAAATTAGAGATACTAAAAGAAACAGTCCACTTTGTTGAAAACTGAAAAAAAGCTTAGGCAAAAAAAGCTATTTCTCGGGTGGACTAAAAACTCGAACTTAGCAGACAAAAGTTAAGGACTTTCTACAAGTCAAATTACTGCAACACGAAAGTTTATCCACAATAGAAAACGAAGATGAGAAAAATCAATTTAGTCGTCCTTTTCAGAAGTAAAGTATTGAAAATTTGAGGTCATAGGGAATATATCATATGTCGTATTTCGATGGAAATCCATATAGTTCTCATTGTCATTTTACATTTTCATATTCTTTGTACTTTCCTCTTATAAAAATTTACATTAAATGGTTACAGTCATCTCCCGATCGCAATTGCGAGATCCAAGCATGGTCATTCCTACCAAGTTCAGTGCAAATCACCACTGAACTTTTTTTTCTCCATATTTATTCATAAAATGTTGATTATTTCGGACAAATAATGCATTAAAACATTGGAATAATAAAAAGCAACGAAAAAGGCATAAATAGTTTAATTTTGAAATGACCAAGGGAAATCAAAATTTTTCAAATAATGCATCGAACCCATAAGGTCTAACATAATCAAAGTCCATCATGACTTGGTCTTCATAATGCAAAAAATCATCATTCTTCAAGAAGGATCATCACAGAGCTTTCCTTAACAACAATGCGTTTTTCACTAACAATCGTGACAACTTCTGCTACTCACCAAATACAGTCGGATCCATACCATCTCCATCTTAATTTCACTTTAGGATCTCAAAATTGTTGTTTATTTACATTCTGTTGTGTTACGGTTTCGAGAGTTTTTAACTCTGTTGCACTCTCGAACAAGTTTTAAACGCATAGATTGTTAATCATGTGGCTTGATTTGTAAGATTGTATGGATTGCGTGTTAATAATATATGGGCCAGTTTGTTTCAGCTTTAAAAAAATGAATTTTTTCTTTGTATTTTTTAAAATAGATTTTATAAAACCGTTTTTCAAAATATTATAAGTTTTTTTATATTCATTTTTTCTAAAATAAAACACTAATTTTGACATCCTAAAACATAAACAAACATTATGAAGAACAAAACATAGTCAAAATCGCAATTTTTTCAAAAAGTGGTATTTTAAAAATGATTTTTATGAAAATCTATTTGAAATAGCTTCAAAATTAAGTGATTTTTTGAAAATTTGATATCCAAATTTTTTTCCCATAAATAGATGAAATATCTAAAATCACATTTTAAGAATAGCTATTCAAACAAAATTTTCATTTGAAGCTTTTATAAAAAGTTTCTTTGTAAAAAAAAATTTCACAAATTTTGATAACACTATAAAAATCGGGTGTATATCCACAGGGTGAGAAATGTCTAACGCATTTACACCCGTTTAAAAAACGGGTGTAAATACGTTCGTATTTACTCCCTATTTTAAGAATATCGGGTGTAAATATGTTCTACGTTACACCATATTTTAACAAAAATCGGGTGTAATTGGGCGTAATTACGTTTTTAATTACACCCTATTTTAATAAAAATCGGGTGTAATTACGTTTTTAATTACGCCCTGTTTTAATAAAAATCGGGTGTAATTGAGCATAATTACGTTTTTAATTACACCCTGTTTTAGTAAAAATCGGGTGTAATTGGGCGTAATTACGTTTTAATTACATCCTATTTTAATAAAAATCGGGTGTAATTGGGCGTAATTACGTTATAATTACACCCTGTTTTAATTAAAACCGGGTGTAGATATGTTCTTAATTACACCCTATTTTAATAAAAATCGGGAGTAAATACGTCATTTATGAATGAACAATTATATTATATTTAAATCTATTTACACCCTATTTCATATACATCATTTAGTTATATTTCATTTTCAGTCATAATATTACAAATACTATAAAATCATACACATAAAAATCATATTTTAACTAAGTCAAAATATTTTTAATATTAACCAAAAAGTATACAAAATCATGTGCATTCATAATATTTCAAGTACTAAAAAATCATACACATAAAAATTATATTTTAACCAAGTCATAACATTTTCTTCATATATAATTTTACACCATGCTTGACAGTTAGCTTCAGTGTTCTCTACTCCAATTGAATCCATCTGCTTTCCACATGTAGCATTGGATTCATCCATGGCCAAAATACCACGCCCTGGAGAAGCAATTGCTTTCCACAATTCGATCCGGAGGAAGAACTTCTACATTCGTGTACACCGACTTCATCTTCTCAAGCAAAGTCTACAAAATTATTCATTATATAGAAATTCAGAGCCACACAACAAACCTCTAATTTCTTAAAAACTACGAGGTTAAAAAATGTTTTACCGTTTTGCCAGCCTTGTCATTCCCTAAAATAAGTACATGAAGCTCTAACTTGTTGAACATGTACTGCCAAAGTCCATAAAATTTACATCTCGGCCAAGCTGTGCAAACTGAAGACCTAGGCCACCTTGTGGGTTGGCCAAGAAATGACCAGTTTGATAGCGGCTATTTGACATCAATAATCTAGCTATGTAGATGTCATAGCCTTGGCTTAGTCCATAATCTATTTACAATATTCTCAATGATACTATCTCCTAACATCCCAGAGTGAAATCATACCCTGATATATCACATGGATAATATAAGTATCACAAATGGAATTTATATGATCCATAAACTAGTAATGAAGACATACCAGGCATGCTACAGCACTAGTCCTCCCGTGTTCCTCGTGTTTGAAAAGCCAATCTTCAAAATAGCTGCTTAAGCAATGTTTTTGGCAGTTAAAAATAGTAGCTTCTGATTTCTGAAAATAACTTCACACATACTTGCATTGCAGATTATTTTTTGGCTTTTAAAATATGAGCACCAAGTTCAACACTTGTATAAAAAATCATAACCAATTGTTCAACAATCACTTACAACTATTAATAAAAAAAATCGTAGATTTAAAAGAAAACATATGCAAGCAGCAAAACTAATAGTTGTTTGTACCTCAAATTAAAAGAGCATGATTTATTTACATGCCCTTTCATCAAATTGGACCATAATTTAATTATTTACAATTCTAATCTTAGGGCATTAGATGTAAAAACTACACATGTACCGGGATTCATTGAGGCGGGACTAAATTTATTCTCAGTGTCAAACCTTGTATATATCCATAGGGGACTTGGCCTCCATGACTTCAAGATCACGAGCAAGAGCTAGATATCCTTCACTTAACTTAGAATTGTATAAGATATCCTGCAACTTTTCTCTGTCATCTTCATTTCCAGCCATTTCTATGTCGAGCACAAAAGCAATTCCCCACACACATCACAAAAATCATCAAAAGAGAGTCTCAATAAAGCTGATAGTGAAATCTTCTTCTTCTCAGTCCCTTTGATTCCCTGTAGCTTTGTCACTTGCCAACATAAAGCTAAAGAGAGACTAGCACATAACTCCACTCCACAGTTAAACAACTGATGTGTAACAATACACCTATTATCACTCAGAGAAACATTTAGAGCACTAGCACAGAATCCAGGACTTACATGACGTGCAATAATGTAACAGAATTGCTTCTTTTGATGCACATCATTGCAAGAAGTAAACACCTTCGTAAATTTGTTTTGTCTATATATTCATTCAACATGTCAAGGCCCTCAACCTAATATTGAACATCAGTTACATGAAAACAACATTCAGTTCATCATTTGAAGTAGTTGAGTAACAAACTAAAAAAGGATCTTACATGTTACCTCCATTAAAAGGTCAACGGCTTCAGGCTCAGAGTTGTACTGCAACAATTACAAATTAGTCAACTCAAAAGTTATCAAAACTTAACAGCCATCATCTAACACATCATTTTCTGTATAGTTGAGAACAATGTGTTTTGTATTTCCTACATTCATATGAAAAGACACATAAGAATGTGAGGAATTACGTGATTGATTAAGATCAGACGAATATAATAGATGATTATGAACTCAATTACCACGAACATTTCCATGAGATGCCATTGACAACCTCTCTGGTGAGGCTGCAGATAATTCTCCAGATGTCTGAAAATAAATATTAGATAGAAAAGACACTATATAAGAATGTGAGGAATTACGTGATTGATTAAGATCAGACGAATATAATAGATGATTATGAACTTAATTACCACGAACATTTCCATGAGATGCCATTGACAACCTCTCTGGTGAGGCTGCAGATAATTCTCCAGATGTCTGAAAATGAAGATTTAACAAAGAATATTTAATTCAAAATCTGTTGGGAAATATTTGTTCGAGTTCATATTATGGAAAAATTAAAAATAATATTTCCTACACATAAGATTTAATTCATCAGGAAAGTACAAGGTTTTGCATTTATAACTAAACAATTCATGAATGATTATAAATAACAAAGATAGTAAGCTATTGAAAGAGAATACATACACCAGCATCAACAAATTTGGAACCAAGCAATGGCTTCATAACATGAAGAACAAATAGCTGGCTTACAATTTCATTATCATTATGAGCATCTCAAGGTATATAGTTACATATATTTGAATTGATGAAACTATTATATATATCATTATCAGCTCAGGTGTAAGTTATGTTAGTGGAACATTGATTTAAAAAAATTATGATTTGCTGCAGTATTGAGGCTAAAAAGGTGAAAGCAGAATCGACTATAATCAGGGAATATTACAACTCTACAATTTCGATATAAATTCCAAAGAAAGTGGATAATATCAACTACAAAGCCATGTCAACCATGACAAGTACAACATCAATTACCTCAGGGATGGGTTTGGATTTGTTGAGGTTCCAACAATGCTATATTTCTGTCTTTTTCCTACAGGACATATTCAACACTTATCATTAAAAGAACCAAAACAAAAAGCATAGAAAATTCAGTTCCTATTGGATTTTCGTTCTCTAGCTGGCATCAATTACCTCATTTCAGCATCAGAATCTGAAGAACAAAGTGAATTCTCATCTAAAGAAAACTGAGTTTCGGGGGCTGAGATTTAATAAACTAGTGTTGTCCGATATTTTGAAGACTGTCGGGGATTGAGGACTCTGGGAGAGACTCTTTGAGGATATAATGGTTCTTGGGAGGATCTAATGCTGGAATTGATGCTCATAAATTCAATAGACATATCCCTTTCTGACTACACTGGCTGCAGGAATCAGTGGAAAAGAATAAGGAAATGATGAAATGCTCGTCAAATGCATATGCTATGCATATGCATTAACACAATAATGAACAAACATAAACACTGGTAAGTTGAATTGAAGAAAACATTACACTATACTGTCTTTTCTCTAACACAAGCATCTGCATTTCTTCCATTATGTGCTCTCTGCCACCACCATTGTCATCTTCCGCAACTTCATCTTTATTTATCAAAACCTCTTTAGAATACGATTATCAACACGTTTTTCTCACTAAAACTCATCCAAAACAGTTACTTGGTATTATAACATGTATACAACATATAGAACCATTTAGCATCACAAAAACAAGAATCTATGACATTGATTTCATCACCTATTTTCAAATCCTAAGAATAAAAAATTATGGAAAAACATGACGTAAGTTAACAAAGCAATTAGTTAGTTTAATAGTAGAAAGTATGACCTAAAACGTTTCACCAAAAATTACTATGTGCTGCAAGATGTTCACATAACCTAGAAATGTACAAATGAAGAGAATATAAACACAAATCTGCACAGGTCCGCTCAGCGGACCCCCTCCGCTCAGCGGCCTCCACTTATTCCCCAAAATATCTACAACAGTATACGTAGCTCCGCTGAGCGGGCTACCTCCGCTGAGCGGACCCAAAAATGCTTCAAATCTCTGCCAAGCTCCGCTTGAACTCCGCTGAGCGGACCTTCTGCTACAAAACTTCCTTATTCAGGTCCAAAATTGCGCAATCGGAGTCGTGCCTTCGACACTTTATTCCTCGAGGCTCCAATAAGCATGAATACCTATAAAAACAAAGGAAAAACTATTAAACGGTATATAAAACATATGAAAACTAAATAATGTGAATATATACACAAAAGTGGGGATTTTATTACAAAAACGGAATGAATCGAATCAATAAGTGCCACAATTATATACTCAAAATAACAACATTTTGGCACTTATCATTCCCAGAGTTTTCAATCTTCTATCGGATACTACCGGCACGCACAATTGCTCATGGGCGCCAATAATATGCCTAAAAAGACCTCGTATGAGCGTAGTATCGCATGACAACAAGCTCAAATTGGTACTTGATCTTGTTTCTGCACTACATCCTAAAAAGGCTTAGATGGGTTAAAAGGGTTCTAGGCCATTCAGCTTCTACGGACACTCACTATTGAAAGTAATAGCGTTCTTACGATAGTTCGTAACAACATCTACTACCTTCCATGAGGCCTCCACTGATTGGGGTTCCACCATATGATGCTCATGTTAAGGATTGCTCCTGACATGCAACTATTGGTCTTGCCACCTCCTATCTCAAGTTACTCACCAAAGTTCGGGTTAGAACTTTATCTCATCACAGAGGAACCATCGAGCACCAAAAAGAAAATAAAAGAAAATAAAAAACAAAGCACACAATAATATATACAGATAAAAACACACAGATAAACAAAAATAGGCTTAACACACTTAAAACTGGTTCCCCAATGAAGTCGCCATATTTCTGTAGCGGGGAAAATCTGATATCAAAGCCATAGGATGACTCGAATCAATATTTCAGTGAAAGTCGCCACCGCGCTTTTATTATTTCCAAAGGAAAAGGGAAAAGAACGAAAAAAACCAAAGTTTGTTTTTTTTAAAACAAAAGGAAGAGATCTTAGGTACGGGTGTTGCTTATACAAGGGGAAGGTTTTAAGCACCCCTCATATCTGTGGTACTCCACAGGAACCTTTTTGAAAATCTGTGTTGTGTGTGTGTGCTAAAAAGGGTTTGTTTTATTTTTGAAATAAGCTCGGCAAAGCGTTAAGCTTCGGGCCTACATACCTCCTCGGTGCAATGGAGAAGTCAGAGCTAATGTAGTTCCGCTTTTGGGAAAAACGTTTTTTAAAACGGATAAACACTTTGTTGTCGTTAGAGAGAAATAGTCAGCCATTGATCTTGAGCATGAGAACAAACAAGTTCTTTGCATCGCAAATGAAAGAAGGGCGCCAACTCGGATAAAATCAACGAGTATGCCACTAGCTCTCTCACGCGGAGAAGATCTCGTTATTATCAATCAATTTCAAAATCGTGGGGTATAACCACTCGTTTCGACAATTAACGGTGTCTAAACTTTTGAAGAAAAGCCACTAAGGGCGAAAGATATTTTTAAAAAAAAGTTTTCAAAAGATTTGCAAACATAAGAATATTTTGGAAAAAAAGGGAGAAGATTTTGAAAATTTAAGAATGGGAGGAGATGAAGAGGCTAACCTAATGCATAAAATAAAAGCTAAGGAAAGAAACGGTCTAACCGAATAAGAAGCCAACACTCGACATTAAGAGCCAAGGTAGTTTTCCATCCTTTGGATTTATCAATACCAACACATTAACACTTGGGGATCCAGATGAACTTATTGTCTTAGCACCATTTTTCATTAAGCACATTAAGATTCTGACGAAAATTGGGCAGAGTAACGGCTGTTTTCGGGTAAAATCCTTATATCAATGCCTTGGAATTAACCATCAAGGGCTTTCAAGGAAATACCTGCACACATAAACATACAACAGAACAATGCCAGACAGACAGAACAATCACAGGATAGCAATAGAATGAGTCCAGAGGTACTAGGTCCATAAGTCCGAATCTCCAAAGCGCTAGGGATAGTAACCGATAGTCCAAAGAGAGCCTTATGTATTTTTTAGATTTTGGTTATTTATTAGTGTTTTAGCGAAAAAATAAAGTATGGTCCAAGTGGACAAAAGAAAAATAACAGAAG
This sequence comes from Vicia villosa, assembly GCF_029867415.1. Lineage (NCBI taxonomy): Eukaryota > Viridiplantae > Streptophyta > Magnoliopsida > Fabales > Fabaceae > Vicia > Vicia villosa. Next base: position 17,934,535 of record NC_081182.1, on the reverse strand, counting down.
CATAAACATATGTCCAAGTGGACAAAGAGAAAATGACGGAAAGTAAATATGATGAAATGATAAAGTAAAGCGATAAAGCGAGAAATATAAAGAGCGGTAATATAAAGAGCGGTATAGTAAAGGTGCGGAAATTAAAGTTAGTTGTTAAGTGTTAAAGATAACCATCTTGAAACTTGTCAAGTATGTTATCAAAGTTAGTAGGAAGATCTATGGTGAGTGAATGATGTACTCGGATTTAAATTCAATGGGGTTTATCAAAAGCTTGATAAAATCATAGCGACTACACGATAAAAACCTCCACAAGTCTTAAATCAACCGCATACAATTCTCTTCCATATTTGATCTTTTTTATTCGGGACACGAAATATTGCGCTATGTTAAGCAGATCGCCAAGTGATTTATGTAGAAATCACCCTACAACGAGGCCGGTCAAAACTTTATGTGCTAATGCATGCGAGAAGAACGATATGTAGATCGCCTTCCGAAAGCAATACCGCACGAAAAGAAAATAGGTGACGATCTAGTCTTTACTAAGAATCCATAAGAATTCTCAAAGTATTAAGACTTTCATCGATCAAAAGAAAAAAAGGAGAAGGAGAAGATAAAATGCATAAAGATAATCAACTCACACTATCATTAATATCATTCATCTAATATTATGGATTTGGTTCTTTCAAACCTATCAACATCCTAGATCCAATGATATTAATGAAATGGAGGAAGAAGAATAAAATTCACAAAAGATAATCAACTCACACTATCATTAATATCATTCATCTAATATTATGGATTAGGTAATTTTAAACCTATCAACATCCTAGATCCAATGATATTAATGAAGTGGAGGAAGTAAGAAACCAAAACAAGCATAAAAAAGGCAAAAAACCACATTCTGCCAGCAGGAAATCGATTTCATGCAGAGGGAAATCGATTTCCATAAGGCAGTTTTCAAAAAAAAAACAAGTTACGTACAGCATGAAATCGATTTGAGCCTTAAGGAAATCGATTTGACCAGTGCAAATTTCAGCAAAAACAACATTTAAAGGCATAAAACTTGACTTAAGCAAACATACAAACACCTTATGATCACATATCAATTGGAGCACGAATTTTCCATCAAATCACCATCAAATAGCACCAATATAGCATCAAAGATGCATCACACACAAGCAACAAAGATCTACATCATGATATACAAAAAGGATGAAGAAAATTTACCAAATCTTGAACAAAACTTGGATCTACTTCAAGAATCACCAACACAAATCTTGATCTCTCAACAATTGAAGAAAAAAAAATGAAATGGATGGTGGTTTAGCTCAAAGTTTGTGAGGTTCAAGATGTAACTCACAAACTTTATGAAAGAATGAAGAGCTTTGGTGAATTTGGTAGGAATGAGGAGAGAAATTGTAAGAGGTTTTTTGGCTCTCAAAAGCTTGAGAAATGAGAGAGTAGAGGGCTCTATTTATAGAATTGGAGGAAGAGTAGTGGCAATTTGGTCTTTTTGCATTTGGTAATTAGCTTGTGTTTAATTGGTGATTAAAGTGGCAATTAAATGGTAAAAATGGTAAAATGAGGTTAAAGTGGGTTTAATGAATGAGTTAATTTTGATGAGGTGGAAAATTGGTAAAATGATCAAAGAAAAAGGTGCCAAAATGATGTCAAGCTTCCCTCCTTATATTTTTTGAATTTTGCCTTAAGGAAATCGATTTCCCCAGGAGTGAAATCGATTTCACTCTGTTCCAGAAGAGAATTTGGCGCAAAATACACTAGGGAAATCGATTTACCCAGGAGGGAAATCGATTTCATGCTGTCCAGAATGTGATTTTGGTGAAGATTGCTGCAGGGAAATCGATTTACCCAGTAGGGAAATCGATTTCATCAGTCAGAAAAGTGAAAAATGCCTTGTTTATTGCATGTCTTGGCTTGATACCTACAAAACAAAAGCCTACAAAGAAACAAAGCAATATTTTTGGTTTTTTGATTAGTATAAAACAAATTAAAGAAAATTAGGTGCTTGATAGTTCCCCTCAAAGACGAAGCGAACATAACACCGAAAAATGAAATCTCAAGATTGTGATCTTGATTAATGATTGAGATGCAAATGATGTATGATCTTAGGGTCAAAAATTGGGGTATGACAGCTTATATCTATGCCATTACACGAAATAAATCTTTTCAATGCATTCTTCGATCATTTTTTTTTGTAGTGGGGATTTAAAGAACATGCATGCTTCATGAGACATCATTACATGATCATCATGCTTATTTTTATTTTTAATTAATAAAACATTTATGATTGGTTGTTTGTAAGACCATGTGTTTTGTTTGTGTCTCCGAAAGTATTTTCCCTTGTGAGTTATGTTTACATCTTTGAAACGATTATGTGATTATACTTTTGAATGAATTTAATTTAAAAATATTTGAAGTGTGATTTAAAGTTTTAGCTATCTATTTGTGAGTTATGCTTACAAATTTAAATTTACGTAAAAATTTGAAGTGATTATTTTTTTTAATAAGCAAGATGTATAAATAAGATCAAAATAATCGAATCCGAATTATAGAGACAAAGCTAAAACCAAACTAAAAAAGAAAATTACACGCCAAATATAACCTAACTCAATGGCTTCCGACACTCTCATTGCTCTAGCCGTAGATCTTCCATTCAATTGTATGTTTGATATTTTTCTCTTGAAAAATATATTAATAGCAAACTTAAGGCCTAACAACCTTTAGTTTTGAGGGGAGTGTAAGAAGATATGTCTTAGACTCTCTCGTATAAGTAGTTTTCTACATTAGAGTTCCTTCACATATTAGTTTTATATATTCTAAAGTTTTTTGGTCTAACAAAAACCTCACAAAGCCTGCATAACATGTAAGGTGACGATTGAGTGAATAAGAAGGGGACTAAGGTTTTCCAATACATAGATCTTTTCATGCCTAAGGCTATTAGTTTGGTGCATTAATAATATGGGTAGCACACTAATAAACCTTGGATAGGCTCCATCAGATTTAACCTGACAAAAGAAATAGACGAGTCAGAAAAGTATAGATGATGTTAAAATAAATCTAATATAACAAAAACATTGACAGTAGGCTAAGATGTTAGCTGATGAAGAAGAAACTTACATCTTCATGGTCATCGATTCCTCCTCATCATCTCAAATATCATCAACAGTAGATATATCCAATCCTTCATCCAAAAGCATCAGTTTAATACATGCATGTAAAAAAGTTATATCAACAATTAAACGCATCAACTAAACTTGACCACAAATTTTTCAACATAAACTGAATTAAGTAAATTATCAAAATGCAATACCGAAATTCCTAAGAAGCCCCTGAAGAGCGCTACTAGCAGAGTTAAAGTTCTCATGCATGATTCCATCCTCACCATCACCGACATCTTCTTTTCGGTAGCCCGTTTTATAAGAACTCCACAGTTCCCATTTTATAAGAACTCCATAGTTAAGCGTGCTTGACTTGGAACAATATAGGGATGGGTGACCTTCTGGGTAGTTTCCTGGAAAGCGTGTGAGTGAGGTCAAAACATGCTGAAAAGACTCGTGTTAGTTTATGGGGTTAGTCGATCATCCTGAAAGCAATCTGGGGCGCGACAAATGGTATCAAAGCCATACCACTCATAGTACGATGTGGTTCCATATCTGCACGGCCTTAGGACCCTCTCATTCTGATGTGGCGACCACTCCTCGCCATATTCGGCCTCGAGTGTTACATGTGGTGTAACCACCCCTCGCCTTCTTCAGCCTCGGGTGTTACAGCTACACTATAATCAATTGAGAGTAAAAGAGAGTCTTAAAGTGATTCACAAACAAGTGCTAACAACCGCAAAGAGAAATGTTAAAAACACTCTCTTTTTAACACTCTCTCAAACACTCACTCTCTTATTGTTTGAAACATGTGTGGGTCCTACCACTTTATGTGAGACTTATTTTCAAAGTGAGGGAACCACACATGTTTCAACCAATAAAAAAGTGGGTGTTTGAGAGAGTGTTACTAGCACTCCTCCAACCGCAAATCACAAAGCACAATTAACTTACAAATAAGAATAAAAAAGCTGAAAAATAACCCAAATCTGCAGCTCTAATTCGATGCCCATATCTCTCAGCTCAGACCCTGTTTTCAAATTATGAACGGTCAAAAGTTAGATATATGAGTTGCAAACATGTCCATAAATTTTCAGCTAGATCCAACGGTTAACGAATCAAGGATCGTCGATTTAGTGAGACTAGTGCAGAAAAAACTAGAATGTGTTTCTCTCATCTTTTCTCTCTTTTGAATCCTTATTTTTTCTCAATCTCTCTTAACCCTAAATTAACACTCTCCACTTAAATAAGTGAGATAAATGGGCTATTAATATTTGGACTTTTCTCCATATAGAAAGGAAACCCAAACCTAAAATATCTACATAGCAGCATAGCAGTTAAGAAAAAGAAAAGAATCTTTGTAAAATTAAATATTCATATTCAATTCTTGAAATTAACAATAAACTGACTCATGATAGATTCATAGCTATGGCTAAAGGTTAATTTTCTTTATAATATCATAAATTTAATCCATAGACAATCATATTTTTTGACAAATGTACAAACTCTTTATTCTTCAAACTTTATCATTCAAGCGTGAGTTTAGATTTCAACAGTGACACTGACAATGAAGTCCATTTCAGCGGCAACAGTGAAGTCCGATCTCAACACATAAGGTGAAGGTGAAGCCCAATTGTACTTATAACCAATCTTTTGATGAGAAGTTCTAAGACTCATCTTTGAGGTTGGAATGTAAGTTGTCTAATCTCTTTCTAATGTCCTTTTTCTGAATGCACTAAATGCCCCAATATTTGACTACATTAAACCCAAATATATGTAGGTAGTATGATGTTTTGACTTGACGCGCTTCCCATCCCTTTTGGAAGTCTGTGTTGTGTAAATTTCTGCACATTCCTTGACACTGATTGTTACTTTGAATATGTCCATTAGTATGTGTTTGCTTGGTTTATTAAATGAGTGTTTATCGTATAACTGCTTATCTTAAAAATGTTTTACAGAGAAAGAATGAAGGGATACTTCACATATGCTTTGTATAAACTGTTTCATTTTGAAGTGCGCATGAAAATAAACTGAGAGCTGCTTGAGAATTTATCTTAATCTAGTTTCACGAGCCCAAATAAACTCATTAAAAACCTCTTAAGTGTTATTTTTTGTGCTTAGGTCAGTTAGGTGTAGCGTGTTTTGCACATATAATACTAAGGAGGCTTATGAATTTAATATCTTTGTTCTTTCTATAAAAAAAGTGTTTCTTATTTTTTTTTCTTTTAATGATGAGTGTTTGCAGGCTCATCCTTGTCAAATTGATTCAAACTCACATGTTGATGTTGTTGAAGAAAGATGATGAATGAGACTTTATACCTATAATGATAAATATTATTTGTCCAATTCCATGCATTTCATAGAGTATCTACTGTGTTTTGTGAGTTGCATTCCACAATGTAGTTTATGCTCAATACGACTAAGATTTTGTGGTATGTGTTGGCTATTCTGAAAGTGATTGTTGTGTATTGTTTCGATAGTGGTTGTTCTCCCTCTCATTGCTTGATATGTTTTACTTGGAATAACCATTATGTTGCATAAGTGGTGTAAGATTTGCTCCTTAAAATTGTGAGAAACATGACCTAGAATTTGCTTCTTAAAACGGAGAGAAACCATGTGTAAATTATGTTTCTTTAACAAGTGACTATTGTGCTCCTTAGAATCAATTTAGTTATGAATTGAATGCTGCTCCTTAGGATTCCATAATATTTATTGTAACTACTCCTTTGAATTGTTGAGGTTGTTGGTTAGATCCTTAGATACTTGTAGTATGTTGTTGGATTTGCTTCGTAAAGCTGACGTGTGGAGGAGGCTTATTGCCTGTAGAAAAATGTGTACGGAAAAAAATCCATCTTGTTAGGTCAGTTAAATATATTTGATATATGAAATAAACTTCTTGAGTCGGGTACAAATGGGAGAAATGCTTACTGAAAGCCTAGACTTATTAAGTCGGTTGCTATTTAACAGACCTAATAACATTTTCTTAAGTTAGGTCCAAAACCGACTTAAGAAAACTTCTTATGTCGGCAACTCTTAAGTTAGGCTCGGAACCGTATCTCTGTTCGATTAAACAACCGTAATGGCAATGACCTAGTGCCGCATACCACAAATATTGGCCTTAAACAACTTCTGATGCCATTTTTGCTGGTTCATTCATAAGCAAACAACTCAATATCTTTGCCAACATCTACAATGGAACGCCCTTGCAAAAGGTTAAATGATTTTATCTTGTTTTTACTTTGTGATTTTATCATGTACAAAATTAACAAAACTCTAGTATGAAACAAACATTACTTTAAAATTTTCATTTTTAGTTGGCTTAATCATATATTTGATTTTGAGTTTCTGGAAGGAGTAGAGTCACTAACAACGTAGTCAGAGCTTTATGAAAAGCACATAAAAAAACTTTTGGTTAAATTCCTTGTAAAAAAACAGTGTTTTAATTTTCCCATTTAATCACTCACAAAAACTTTTGGATATATAAATCAGATTCCACAAAAATATAATTTTAGTGTTGTGGCTATATTTTAGAACCAAATTATAAGTTTAAATCTAAAGTCCATGGATCCTAGTGTTGATGAGCTTAAATTTGCACTTCTAATTATAATCATGTTTAACCAAAACTTAATTATAAAACAAAAACTTAACTTGAATTTAAAATATATACCAAGCATATTATTAATCAAGTCCAACGAGTAATTTTTAAACTTTCGACAATCACCATTTCTATTGTAAGTTTCATAATCTAAATAGGTAAACAAGATATTCTCTAACTTATACTCTCTAATATAGCAACTAACCTAATTGTGATAAATCAGTTGTGACGAAAGTAACTAAAGTATTCGACGACATAAATGGTTCAAGACAAATGAAAAACATATTTTCAATGGTTCATGTTCGAGGCGTGGTATGTTTCTTAATTCTTAGTGTACACATGTATAAGCTTTTTGAATCTAAATTGAGAGTATTTTACATCTAATATGGCGTTTTTTTTCATAGCAAACTCCATTATAATGTTTTAGCAATCGTAAACACAAAAATAAAAAAGCCATTATTATGTTTCTACACTGCTCCTGGGATTTTCAATTTTTTAAAAACTATTTCCAAAACATCCTTTACTAAATGTAATTTCAAAATTCAGTACATTTTTTAGAATCATTATTATTGTTTAAATAATAACATTTTCATGAATATCCAATCGATCATAGTGGTTCACTAGCTTCCATGTATATTCAATGCCCATAATTAAATAAATTTTTTTTGTTCAAAGACTAAAACACCCCTTTTAACATTATACTACAAATTCCAATATATTTTTTAGAGGAATAAAATTAAGCATGTCAACTTGCATTCAATCAATGTCGTTCAACTAAATTATAATTTATCCAACGATTACTATTTATTCTTATTCATTTTGAACAATATGATAATTGAAATATTCCAAATGTGAGAATATGCTAGTGGGGCTCGAACCCGAGACCCTTATCTTAAGATCCAAGACTTGTCTTTTTATCAAGAGAGTGAGAACTACTTATGCTTCAGAAGGGCGTCCTTGGAGAATCTAACAAAATTCATTATATGTTACCTACTTCATATCTTTCTATAAGCATCTTACTCTTTGATTACATGGTTTCAATGTAGTGAAACAAACATTAGAATACTACCATCATGTGACTTTAATTTAATGACACTTAATGCATATTAGGATTTGTGGAATAAATAAATCAAACTGCATAATAAAAAATAATGTGATTATGAAATTTTCAAATCAACCAAACTACATAATACGAAACATGACGAATTCACTCATAATCTCAAACTCATCTCCTAACAAGATAATGAGCAACTTTTATTCTATTTCGAGCAACTTATCTCCATTAAGACATTTCGAGTTGTTATTATATGCTTCTCCTTCATGTCTCTCCAAACAGCTTGTATTATATTTGCAGCGACTGGTCTCCAATAAGGTGATTTAAGCTTAAGATAACATCACCATCAAATATTATTTGAGCGACATGATTTTTATAATAGAAATTATTTTGTGTCTGCATATGAAGGCCATCCTTTTTAGTTTTTTCCACCACTTTTCGACAAGAAAATTATGGCTTGGGATCCTAGGTGTCGTAACTGACGTGTCTTAATATTCTGTTGATTCTAACAAATCTCGAACTATTTATATCATATAATGTAAGCAATTGATCATGCTTATGAATTATTTTATTTTAAAATGAGGCATGAAGTCATACACATAATGAAACAACATTCTCCAAGATTCATGAAAGATCATAAAAGGGTGAAGATATGGTGAAGTAGAATTTTTGTAAATATTAAACAATAAATGGTACTTTGTAATATATCATTAAACAAAGTCTATTATGTTTATTTTTCTTTCTACGCAATTAAAATTATTTTCAACATTTTAATTATGATTTTCAATATATTAAATAACTAATTATCAACAGAAATAAAATGGAATGAATGAAAAAATGAATGAAAGTTATAAAATTGAATTAATGAATAAATAAACGACCTTATGGTTCCTTAAAAATGTGGGATCCCCAATAATTCTATGAAAAGAGTTGCGACTTCTTCAATGTCTTTAACATCAAGTGTAAATGCTTCTACCTAAGCTAAGCATTATACTATTCTTGTACTGATCAATGTGTGACATTGAAACCTTATTTGTTCACCTTATATAATAGAAACTATAGTGTAATAATTTTCATTTTATCGTTGATTTATCAATGTGAATTTAAGGATATTTTTTTCTCTCTATAGCAGACATATGTATTTACTTTTGAGATGCATCTTCATCTCTTTTATCTTGCGATTTTTACATAGTTTCTATTACATAAGGTGAACAAGTATGGTTTCAAGGACATACATTGATTAGTACAAGAATAGTATAATGCTTAACTCAAGTTGTTAAAGACATTAAAGAAGTCACCACTCTTTTTGCAAAATTATTGGGGACCCCACATTTTCAAGGAACCACAAGGGTAATCATTTATTCATTAATTCAATTTCATTATTTTCATTCATTTCCTTTCATTTATGCCGGTATTTAGTTATTTGATATATTAAAAATCGCAAATATAATGTTGAAAATAATTTGGTAGAAATAATTAGGTAGAAATAAAAAAATAAACCTAATAGATTTTTTTTTAATGAGATATAAAGTACCATTTATTGTTTAATATTTACGAAAATTTTGCTACATGGTATCTTCACCCTTTTATGATCTTTTATGAATCACTAAGAATGTTGTTTCATTATGTCTATGACTCCATTCCTCATTTTCAAATAAAACCATTCATAAGCATAATCAAGTACTTTAAACAATATTCAATTAGTTTTAACAAAACTCAAATTATCTTTAATATAATATAACACCTATGATCCAAAGCCATAATTTTCTTACCAAAAAGTGGTAGAAAAAAATTAAAAGGGATGACCTTCACATGCGGACACACATACTTACATTACATATATTACAAAATGTGATTTTTATACATAATAATATCCATTATAAAAATCATACCGCTCAAATGATGATTTAATGGTGATGTTATCTTAGGCTTAAATCATTTTATTGGAGACCCGTTGCTGCAAATATAATACAGGCTTCTTGAAGAGACATGAAGAAGAAGTGTATAATAGCAATTCGAAATGCCTTTAATGGAGATCAATTGCTAGACATAGAATAGAGGTTGCTGATTATCTTGTTGGGAGATGTGTTTGAGATTAGGAGTGGATTCATCATGTTTTGTATTATGTAATTTGGTTGATTTGAAAATTTCAGAATCACATTATTTTTTATTATTTAGTTTGATTTATTTATCCATAAATCCCAATATGCATTTAGTGTCCTTGAAGTAAATTCAAGGACTTGTAGTATTCTAATGTTTGTTATTGTATACTTCTACAACGATGCGTATTCTATAGAAAATTTTCTAATAAATTTTCTGTAATAACCCGTTGTTTAAAATTCTTAACCTCAATCTACTACTTTTTGAAAATTTCAGGACAAGCCAATACCAACCTTTACACTCAATGGATTCCGGCGCCCTCATTGCTTTAGCCGTAGATCTTTCCGGTCCTGCCATTCAATTGTATGTTTGATATTTTTCTCTTGAAAAATATATTTATAGCAAACTTAAGGCCTAGTAACCTTAATTTTTGAGGAGAGTGTAAGAAGATATGTTAGTATCTTAGAATGTCTTAGATTTTCTCATATAAGTAGTTTTCTACGTTAGAGTTCCTTCAAATATTAGTTTTACATATTCTAAAGTTTTTGGATCCATCAAATATTAGAAAAGTCGGAAAAGCATAGATGATGTTAACATAAATATGTAATATAACAAAAACATTGACAGTAGGCTAATTAAGATCTTAGCAGATAAAGAAGAAGAAACTTACATCATGTTCTTTCTCTTTATATCTTTGTCAGAACTATCACTGTATCTATTGGAATTATTCCTACTGCGGCGATCACGGCGAATCGGAGGAGGAATCGTTAACAAGATGAGGTTCCATGGAAGAATCAGAAATATTGATGGATGAAGGAGAACGAGTGTTAACGGCAACAGAAGTGACGGCGTTAGAGATCAAAGAGACAAAAGTGCGTGCAGAGACCGTTGAGGATAGGTTAAGAGTCACGTGTGTTTGAACAAGTCTTTTTAATTGATAACAAAGTTAGGAGTAGAAGTTTGTTTAGTTTGAATTAGTCTTCTCTTGTAATTCAGTATTTCCTAATTATATGACTAAGTTAGCTTTTCTTTTGTATTTTCTGTTATTAAAAATAGAATAAAAATAATATATCACGCATGTTTGACTTTAAGCAAATGATATAGATTTAATACTGATAATAAAAGTTTGATGAAATTAAAACAATTGTAATAGTTCAGCCCTTATTTTAAAATTTGAAAAACTTCTCTGTAAACAATTTCAGGACAAGCCAATTCCTTAGTACCTGAAAAAATAAAACTTCTCTGTAAACTTCTCTGTAAAATTTGAAAAAATAAAACAGATTATAGATTTTAGATTGTGTAAGATAAAAAAACTCCAACATATTTCAAAGTTTGTCCTTGACTTTTACTAATACTCATTGTAAATAAAATGACCAAAATATTTTTTTTTTGGATAAAAAAGTATCAATGGCAACCTAAGTATATACTACACCTTATTAGCACTATTTATATATTAAAATATTAAATATATTATTAATTCTATAAATAAATACATATAAATGTTTTAAAGTCTTTTGTGAAAACATTATGTCAAAATTAATTCACCTTAAGTGCCGGTGAATCATTTTTATTAATTAACTAGACGTTTGTCTATGCGATGCACGAAATAGAGAATTGTGTATCCTTTGACGAGAATTATAATTAATGTTATAATTTGAATAAATAAATTAAAAGATATTATAGTAAATTCAATTTTATAATATCTGACAATTTCATCTTATAATAAAAATTAGACTTAAATTCAGATTTAATCCCTTAAATTTCTCAAATGTTTGATTTTGGTCCCTCATATTTCAATTGTTTGGTTTTGGTCTCTCAAATTTTCTAATTGCTTGATTTTGGCCCCTCAAATTTATCTTTTTTGCATTTGATAGTCCCCATAATGACATGTATCGACTAAATTTCCTTTTTTTTTTTGCTTTTTCTCTTTTCATTTTTTTTTAATTTTAATTTTTTTCTTAACAATTCTATTTTTCTTCTCTTTTTAATAGTTCAGGTTTGAATTTAATATTTTAAAAATCTTAATATCACCTCTAGAAAACAACAAAAGTCAACTGCAAAAATGAGGCTTGTGATCTTTATCTTTTCACACTTAGTGTGGTAATTAAAGTCATGTATTCCATCCAGCTGCAACAACATTCTAGTGAGGTACTTCATCATAAGCATTATTTAAACAACTTTTATATATAAAATAAGATTAATAAATATATTAAAAAATTATGTTATTTAATTAATTAATTAATTAATAGAAAGTGGGGTGAGTTATTTTGTTTAATTTAACAAATAAGAGAAAAGTATAAATAAACGACTATAAAATATAATAAAATTAAAAAAGGGATAAAACTTAGGTATAATTCTTTAGGTGTGGTTCTTACTATTTTCTAATGAAAATTTGACAAGTGTATAATTTTCTATTACACATATGCAAATTTTTCTTATTTTCACTCACAAAATGATATTTAAGTATATTTGTCATATTTTCATTGAAAAATAGTAAGAACTACATCTAAAGAATTGTACCTAAATTTTGTCCTTAAAAAATTGGTTTCAACAAATATTTAAAACGTAGAGAAAGCATTATTTAAACATGGAGTGATATTTAAGAGACGTGTATTTAAATTAATTAACTAATTGAAAAAAATGATTTTTTTTAAAGCTTAGTGGTTATTACAATTTAATTAATTAATTAAATAATAAATTAAGAGAAAATGATAGTATAAATTATATTTACACCGTTAAACAATAACGGGCTTCCAGTACACCCATCAAAAATAAATTTATAAAATAATTTTTGTTAATTTTTGAGGAAAAAGATTGAGCTAAAATATGATTGTATTAGTGTTTCAGGTGAAAAAGAAAAGTTAAAAATAATGAATATATATTTTTAAAATGTTGTGATTACATAAATTGTTGTTAGATGAAGAACAAGTTTGATAAATATAATATTCAATTCCTTTCTACTTTTACGTAGATATCTTCATGATATTAATATATATGAATGTTAATTTGATGAATATTTTAAATATCATTTAACTAAATTTATATTTACTTTCTACTTATGTAGTTCATATCCATTACGTTCTTTTTAAAAATTTAAAATTATAATATTGAAATAAGGATGTGACTGACCCATCAGACCAAACGACCTATTAGAAATTGAGTCGGACTCATTTTTGATAGTTGATTGATCCACTTTAATCCATTTATATGTTTTGGCTCTTCAGACCGAAATAGACTGGATCGGATCGGTCTATTTGACATTATAGTACCTTCTAAATATTTAATACAATAACTGAAACAAAATAAATTTGTACACTCTAATTCAATCCCCTGCCTTTTTGGAGAATTTATTTTGTGACTCCCATTTTATACATGCCACCCCTTAAGTAGGACATTTTTACCAAATTATCTCTATAAAATACCAGATTTTTTGAAATTTTCGGTACTGCACCGGAAATTTTATATAAATACAAGAATTTTTGTTGGATTTACCAATTTAACGTGTTTGATGCTACATACAGGAAATTTAAAATTTTTGGTACCGAATATTTCAAAATTTTCGATATGTAGCAGTTAAAATTAAGGGTTAAGTATGATTTTGGTCCCTATAAATATCTCAAATTTCATTTTTAATCCCTATAAAAATGAGATATTTTAGTCCATATAAAATTTTTATTCATGCACTTTTAGTCCCAGCTATTTTTTTAAATTTTAAAAACTGTTTAATTATCTTTAAAATTTAAATTTTTAAATAATATTTTTTATACGTGTTTAAAATATTATAATTTTTTTTACTAAATTATATAATTTTTTAAATTGAGAAGAATTAAATATGAATTTTTAATTTTAAAAATAATGATAAAAGTAATGCAAATCTCGACTTAGAAATCAAACTTTGAGTTCATTTATTTCTATAAACTTGTTATAACGTTCTAAACATATATGTAAAATAATCTTTTTAAAATACACATCGGTTTAACAGTAGGAATTAAAACTACGCGCGTAATAATTTTGTGGGCATAAAAATATGTCATTTTTTTTAATACGGACTAAAAATGAAATTTAAGATATTTATAGGACCAAAAACATACTTAACCCTAAAATTAATACCGGAACTTTGAAATATCCGGTATATGAAAAATACTAGATATTTCAAATTTCCGGTGTGACTTCAATTCATAAAATTACCGGAAATTTAAAATTTTAACTTCATCTGTCATAACGGAAATTTCAGGTTTTAAAGAAATTTCCGGTACATACTCGAAATTTGGAATTTTCGATAATGGTTTTCTACCGGAAGTTCGTGAAATTTTTAGGACGGGGTAATGAATTTTGTAAAATTACCGGAAATTTTAAAATCTCCGATAAATTGCACCAGAAATTTTGAAATTTCAAGTAAATGAATACCAGAATTTTGTAAAAAACAGATTATTTGATATCGGCCAGAAATATATACCGGAAATTTACTCTGCAATACAAAAAAATTATTTTATAATTTTATCAACAGTAATTTTTTTTAGAAAAGATAAAATTTTGAGTAAATAATATCAAAAGCATTTTGAGAATAATCTAAAATGGAGAGTGACAGGTATATCTTAGGGCAAGATAAATTCTCGTCTTTTTTGTCATTTCAATTAGCTACAGTACACTGTTTACAACTACTATCCAGCCGATATGGTACTGTCTCAACAACCTTATGCAGAAAAGGACTAAACTAAAAGATAAGTGTGGGTTAAAATAGTTCAAAATAGTTCTGACAAATTAGTTTGCTTTTTGACCATTTTTATTTCTACTATTTATTTATTTATTTTCTTTGTTGGAGGAAAGGGTACAAAAAATGTGAAATATAACCAATTCAACATTCCTAACATTTTCTATTCATTCTCCATTAAAAAAACTAAACTTCAATTTCAACTACACCTTATTACCATTTTAGAAATGTCATATTTATGCCTCCTTCTACCTCTCTGCCGTCTTCTGAGCTCTTATTACAATCTTCATCTGAATAATCTTCTATGCCATATTCTAACTTTGCTGGATATCTGTCGCTGCCGAAACTCTTTCTATGCCATATTCTACATTTTGTCGATCACTACAGTTTTCTGCAATGAGTTCTTTTGTGTTGATAAACAACTATGATTTCATTGATTAATTAGGTAATAATTTTCTATCTTAAACTTTCATGGTTTGATTTTATGTTAAATAATAATTTAAGTATTTGTTGATGAACATTTATCGCATCATGCTAATTTTTTTTATAAGAAAGCTTTATTAATTTATAATGAATTGTTAAGTTTTTACAAATTATTTATTTATTTTACTTAAAATTCAATGTGTATTTTTTATGGAATGAAGTCTGTGAAAATTAGTATAGATTTAAATAATTCTTAGTAAATTTTCCCTAACAAAATCATTTTCATTAGTCTATATATGTCAGAAATTTAAGAGGAGTTCTCTTTTTTCGAAAACCTCCTTATATTAATATATATTCACACATACTTTTAAGGTAAACTACCTATTTAGTATTATTTCAAAAAGAAACACCATCTCTAAAGTAGTTGTCTATTTATATTAATAACCATTTAATATCTTGCAATTTTTTATAAGATGTATTTATAAAAAAAGATACAGATCTAGGATAACTTATTATTTTTAAAATTGTAGTTAAAACTCTTCAAAACTAGGTTGAACAAGTATTTGATAAAAATTGACGTTCACCAATTGAATTTGATGAATGAGCAGGTTCTTTTTCTCCCTCGAGCAGCTCTTCATCGAGCAGCTCTTTCTCAACAGCAAGTGATCGTTATGGGGTGGAGAATTATTTTCACCACGAACATGTATGCCTTCAAGAAATATTATGCTTATAAAAAAGATGATATTTAAGCTTGCTAAGTTAAAAATTCGAAAAAATGACTTAGACAAAAAGCATTTCGATGGACTAAAAATTTGAAAGAGCAGTCCATTCAAAAATTAGAGATACTAAAAGAAACAGTCCACTTTGTTGAAAACTGAAAAAAAGCTTAGGCAAAAAAAGCTATTTCTCGGGTGGACTAAAAACTCGAACTTAGCAGACAAAAGTTAAGGACTTTCTACAAGTCAAATTACTGCAACACGAAAGTTTATCCACAATAGAAAACGAAGATGAGAAAAATCAATTTAGTCGTCCTTTTCAGAAGTAAAGTATTGAAAATTTGAGGTCATAGGGAATATATCATATGTCGTATTTCGATGGAAATCCATATAGTTCTCATTGTCATTTTACATTTTCATATTCTTTGTACTTTCCTCTTATAAAAATTTACATTAAATGGTTACAGTCATCTCCCGATCGCAATTGCGAGATCCAAGCATGGTCATTCCTACCAAGTTCAGTGCAAATCACCACTGAACTTTTTTTTCTCCATATTTATTCATAAAATGTTGATTATTTCGGACAAATAATGCATTAAAACATTGGAATAATAAAAAGCAACGAAAAAGGCATAAATAGTTTAATTTTGAAATGACCAAGGGAAATCAAAATTTTTCAAATAATGCATCGAACCCATAAGGTCTAACATAATCAAAGTCCATCATGACTTGGTCTTCATAATGCAAAAAATCATCATTCTTCAAGAAGGATCATCACAGAGCTTTCCTTAACAACAATGCGTTTTTCACTAACAATCGTGACAACTTCTGCTACTCACCAAATACAGTCGGATCCATACCATCTCCATCTTAATTTCACTTTAGGATCTCAAAATTGTTGTTTATTTACATTCTGTTGTGTTACGGTTTCGAGAGTTTTTAACTCTGTTGCACTCTCGAACAAGTTTTAAACGCATAGATTGTTAATCATGTGGCTTGATTTGTAAGATTGTATGGATTGCGTGTTAATAATATATGGGCCAGTTTGTTTCAGCTTTAAAAAAATGAATTTTTTCTTTGTATTTTTTAAAATAGATTTTATAAAACCGTTTTTCAAAATATTATAAGTTTTTTTATATTCATTTTTTCTAAAATAAAACACTAATTTTGACATCCTAAAACATAAACAAACATTATGAAGAACAAAACATAGTCAAAATCGCAATTTTTTCAAAAAGTGGTATTTTAAAAATGATTTTTATGAAAATCTATTTGAAATAGCTTCAAAATTAAGTGATTTTTTGAAAATTTGATATCCAAATTTTTTTCCCATAAATAGATGAAATATCTAAAATCACATTTTAAGAATAGCTATTCAAACAAAATTTTCATTTGAAGCTTTTATAAAAAGTTTCTTTGTAAAAAAAAATTTCACAAATTTTGATAACACTATAAAAATCGGGTGTATATCCACAGGGTGAGAAATGTCTAACGCATTTACACCCGTTTAAAAAACGGGTGTAAATACGTTCGTATTTACTCCCTATTTTAAGAATATCGGGTGTAAATATGTTCTACGTTACACCATATTTTAACAAAAATCGGGTGTAATTGGGCGTAATTACGTTTTTAATTACACCCTGTTTTAATAAAAATCGGGTGTAATTACGTTTTTAATTACGCCCTGTTTTAATAAAAATCGGGTGTAATTGAGCATAATTACGTTTTTAATTACACCCTGTTTTAGTAAAAATCGGGTGTAATTGGGCGTAATTACGTTTTAATTACATCCTATTTTAATAAAAATCGGGTGTAATTGGGCGTAATTACGTTATAATTACACCCTGTTTTAATTAAAACCGGGTGTAGATATGTTCTTAATTACACCCTATTTTAATAAAAATCGGGAGTAAATACGTCATTTATGAATGAACAATTATATTATATTTAAATCTATTTACACCCTATTTCATATACATCATTTAGTTATATTTCATTTTCAGTCATAATATTACAAATACTATAAAATCATACACATAAAAATCATATTTTAACTAAGTCAAAATATTTTTAATATTAACCAAAAAGTATACAAAATCATGTGCATTCATAATATTTCAAGTACTAAAAAATCATACACATAAAAATTATATTTTAACCAAGTCATAACATTTTCTTCATATATAATTTTACACCATGCTTGACAGTTAGCTTCAGTGTTCTCTACTCCAATTGAATCCATCTGCTTTCCACATGTAGCATTGGATTCATCCATGGCCAAAATACCACGCCCTGGAGAAGCAATTGCTTTCCACAATTCGATCCGGAGGAAGAACTTCTACATTCGTGTACACCGACTTCATCTTCTCAAGCAAAGTCTACAAAATTATTCATTATATAGAAATTCAGAGCCACACAACAAACCTCTAATTTCTTAAAAACTACGAGGTTAAAAAATGTTTTACCGTTTTGCCAGCCTTGTCATTCCCTAAAATAAGTACATGAAGCTCTAACTTGTTGAACATGTACTGCCAAAGTCCATAAAATTTACATCTCGGCCAAGCTGTGCAAACTGAAGACCTAGGCCACCTTGTGGGTTGGCCAAGAAATGACCAGTTTGATAGCGGCTATTTGACATCAATAATCTAGCTATGTAGATGTCATAGCCTTGGCTTAGTCCATAATCTATTTACAATATTCTCAATGATACTATCTCCTAACATCCCAGAGTGAAATCATACCCTGATATATCACATGGATAATATAAGTATCACAAATGGAATTTATATGATCCATAAACTAGTAATGAAGACATACCAGGCATGCTACAGCACTAGTCCTCCCGTGTTCCTCGTGTTTGAAAAGCCAATCTTCAAAATAGCTGCTTAAGCAATGTTTTTGGCAGTTAAAAATAGTAGCTTCTGATTTCTGAAAATAACTTCACACATACTTGCATTGCAGATTATTTTTTGGCTTTTAAAATATGAGCACCAAGTTCAACACTTGTATAAAAAATCATAACCAATTGTTCAACAATCACTTACAACTATTAATAAAAAAAATCGTAGATTTAAAAGAAAACATATGCAAGCAGCAAAACTAATAGTTGTTTGTACCTCAAATTAAAAGAGCATGATTTATTTACATGCCCTTTCATCAAATTGGACCATAATTTAATTATTTACAATTCTAATCTTAGGGCATTAGATGTAAAAACTACACATGTACCGGGATTCATTGAGGCGGGACTAAATTTATTCTCAGTGTCAAACCTTGTATATATCCATAGGGGACTTGGCCTCCATGACTTCAAGATCACGAGCAAGAGCTAGATATCCTTCACTTAACTTAGAATTGTATAAGATATCCTGCAACTTTTCTCTGTCATCTTCATTTCCAGCCATTTCTATGTCGAGCACAAAAGCAATTCCCCACACACATCACAAAAATCATCAAAAGAGAGTCTCAATAAAGCTGATAGTGAAATCTTCTTCTTCTCAGTCCCTTTGATTCCCTGTAGCTTTGTCACTTGCCAACATAAAGCTAAAGAGAGACTAGCACATAACTCCACTCCACAGTTAAACAACTGATGTGTAACAATACACCTATTATCACTCAGAGAAACATTTAGAGCACTAGCACAGAATCCAGGACTTACATGACGTGCAATAATGTAACAGAATTGCTTCTTTTGATGCACATCATTGCAAGAAGTAAACACCTTCGTAAATTTGTTTTGTCTATATATTCATTCAACATGTCAAGGCCCTCAACCTAATATTGAACATCAGTTACATGAAAACAACATTCAGTTCATCATTTGAAGTAGTTGAGTAACAAACTAAAAAAGGATCTTACATGTTACCTCCATTAAAAGGTCAACGGCTTCAGGCTCAGAGTTGTACTGCAACAATTACAAATTAGTCAACTCAAAAGTTATCAAAACTTAACAGCCATCATCTAACACATCATTTTCTGTATAGTTGAGAACAATGTGTTTTGTATTTCCTACATTCATATGAAAAGACACATAAGAATGTGAGGAATTACGTGATTGATTAAGATCAGACGAATATAATAGATGATTATGAACTCAATTACCACGAACATTTCCATGAGATGCCATTGACAACCTCTCTGGTGAGGCTGCAGATAATTCTCCAGATGTCTGAAAATAAATATTAGATAGAAAAGACACTATATAAGAATGTGAGGAATTACGTGATTGATTAAGATCAGACGAATATAATAGATGATTATGAACTTAATTACCACGAACATTTCCATGAGATGCCATTGACAACCTCTCTGGTGAGGCTGCAGATAATTCTCCAGATGTCTGAAAATGAAGATTTAACAAAGAATATTTAATTCAAAATCTGTTGGGAAATATTTGTTCGAGTTCATATTATGGAAAAATTAAAAATAATATTTCCTACACATAAGATTTAATTCATCAGGAAAGTACAAGGTTTTGCATTTATAACTAAACAATTCATGAATGATTATAAATAACAAAGATAGTAAGCTATTGAAAGAGAATACATACACCAGCATCAACAAATTTGGAACCAAGCAATGGCTTCATAACATGAAGAACAAATAGCTGGCTTACAATTTCATTATCATTATGAGCATCTCAAGGTATATAGTTACATATATTTGAATTGATGAAACTATTATATATATCATTATCAGCTCAGGTGTAAGTTATGTTAGTGGAACATTGATTTAAAAAAATTATGATTTGCTGCAGTATTGAGGCTAAAAAGGTGAAAGCAGAATCGACTATAATCAGGGAATATTACAACTCTACAATTTCGATATAAATTCCAAAGAAAGTGGATAATATCAACTACAAAGCCATGTCAACCATGACAAGTACAACATCAATTACCTCAGGGATGGGTTTGGATTTGTTGAGGTTCCAACAATGCTATATTTCTGTCTTTTTCCTACAGGACATATTCAACACTTATCATTAAAAGAACCAAAACAAAAAGCATAGAAAATTCAGTTCCTATTGGATTTTCGTTCTCTAGCTGGCATCAATTACCTCATTTCAGCATCAGAATCTGAAGAACAAAGTGAATTCTCATCTAAAGAAAACTGAGTTTCGGGGGCTGAGATTTAATAAACTAGTGTTGTCCGATATTTTGAAGACTGTCGGGGATTGAGGACTCTGGGAGAGACTCTTTGAGGATATAATGGTTCTTGGGAGGATCTAATGCTGGAATTGATGCTCATAAATTCAATAGACATATCCCTTTCTGACTACACTGGCTGCAGGAATCAGTGGAAAAGAATAAGGAAATGATGAAATGCTCGTCAAATGCATATGCTATGCATATGCATTAACACAATAATGAACAAACATAAACACTGGTAAGTTGAATTGAAGAAAACATTACACTATACTGTCTTTTCTCTAACACAAGCATCTGCATTTCTTCCATTATGTGCTCTCTGCCACCACCATTGTCATCTTCCGCAACTTCATCTTTATTTATCAAAACCTCTTTAGAATACGATTATCAACACGTTTTTCTCACTAAAACTCATCCAAAACAGTTACTTGGTATTATAACATGTATACAACATATAGAACCATTTAGCATCACAAAAACAAGAATCTATGACATTGATTTCATCACCTATTTTCAAATCCTAAGAATAAAAAATTATGGAAAAACATGACGTAAGTTAACAAAGCAATTAGTTAGTTTAATAGTAGAAAGTATGACCTAAAACGTTTCACCAAAAATTACTATGTGCTGCAAGATGTTCACAATTAGGATGTAATCAACTGAATTGAAAAAATAGAAAGGAAGTATGAGGCATTTTAAAATATTAGTAGCACTGTCAAGTTAATATTTTTCATACTGCAAGTTGCATGAACTTCTTGTATCTTTTTACTCTAGAGATTTTAAATCTTAAATTTAGTTCAAGTATGAGTCATATCACAGATTCTTCATAGTATGCTAATGTGTGAAAAGATTCAAAACTTGAAAATATTAAACGAAAACTGACTTTTTAGGCTACCAATGTATTAAATGATGGATTTTTAATTAAAGAAATGTCATTTATTATTCATTAACTAATATCAATTGGACACTCAACAAGAACAACAATCAAAGTTTCTTCTACTAGGTATAGTTAACTGCATGGATCAAATAGTGTCATAGTATAATGTCATGGATCTTATTTAAAGATTTTCTATTTAACTCCAAATCTTAAATAATGGTATGAATTAAAATTTGCATTGATCTTTCTCTATTTCTAACAAATGATCATCCATCCAGTCTAACTCCCATTAAAAATGTATGCATATTAGTATGATAGCAAATTACAAATCTCAAACATATATCCATATCTATCTAATAAAATTGACTAGAGTCTAATATATATCATTAAGGATTACTTAACTAATAAATCTACTAAAATAGACTTGAATAGAAGTCACTTACGATCATATAAGCCAGCTAATATCCATTCATACTCTAAACCACTTATGATTTCTGGAGTTGTACATTGAATACAGATGTAATAAAACGAATCATTGTTTTATTCAAAGCCCTACAATCAACAGAACTAGGCCCAATGACAGGACTATAATATGGACTGGAACTAGGCCCAATGACAGGACTATATTATGGACTAGAACTAGGCCTAATAGGCAATGAGAGAAAATAAAGGGATAAAATTTGGAAGGGGAAATCAGCAAAGCAAGAAAAGTAGCAGTTAAGCTAATCAGTGGATGTAGTGGTTGGCTAACCTGTGGGAGGGCATCCCGCCTCTGTCTGGCAGCATTCATAACCCGAGCAATCTCAACCCGGTCAAAGCATTTTCTGCTACAGGGTCCGGGACATAGTATACTCGTCAACTACTCTAACCTGTGCAGATAGATATGAAGCCTGAACCAGCAGGAGGTGCGTATAAATTACGTTCAGCCTTTGTTAGCCCACTAACTCCTTCTGCTTGGACAGTCCTTAATTAATATCTGTTGATGAGAAAATTGTCAATTTATAAACATCATCTTAGTGGAACTTGACATAGAGATACAAGAATTGAGCTTGATCCTACTTAGTGGAATTGATTACAAAGATCTACTAAGAACAAACAACTCTATCAAAAACCAATAATTTAGTAAAACATCAAATGCGAGATCTATTTATCTTTCATACACTAGCTTTTTCTTAACGATCTACATCAGTATGAATGAAAATTTGAACACACCTCCAGTGGAGTACCACAAGTAACAAGACGAATTCCATTTTTATCAATATACTGATTGAGTGGTTCCTGAAGATCAGAGGGAAAAGCTTCAATAGCCAAAGATAAACGCTTATCATCTCAACACAACGCTTATGCAAATTCTTGACAATCTTAAGCTCCAAATCCTTATCATCTCGAACCGGATCCTGTTCAGCTTCCCCCAAATAAACAACCCTAGCATTCATCAACTTCTCCCACATTTTCCCTTTCTCTTTCCCAAACGCCAACGGTTCACCAATCGCGTCGCATCGTAAATCCTCGAAGTTATCACTTCCTCCTCAATCTTCTTCACCTCCTCCGGTTTCACAACCGTTACCTCCACTGGCGTCGCCTTCTACTCCTCCGCCACCCTCGTCGATGCCAAAGATAGCAAGAACGAAGCGCCAATGGCTGGAAAAGGCGCCACTAGGCCACCAGCTTCGTTTTCGTCACTGCGCGGTGGTAAAAAGGGTTTCGGTGAAATGTGGTGAAACTGGGTTTGGATTCTCTTTGAGAAGACTTCAAAAAGGGATTCTCTTTGTTCTTTGATTCCGTTATCGGTGAAATGCGATGAACCATACTTTGTTGAAAACTGGGTTTAGAACTACAGTTTTGTTAAATGCTAGTATGAAATTAGATTATTTTATTCAGTCTATTAAATTTGTTACTAGATTATTTTATTTACTTAATAAATTTAGACCCATTAATATTCATGTGTTAATAATATTTAAATTATTTATTAATATGTCACATAAATTATATATTTTGAGTTATAAAATTAAATAAAATTTTTTAATTTGTATAAATTTACACCCGTTTTTTAATTTAAAGGGAGTAATTGAGAGTTAATAATAATAATATTTTTAATTTAAACCCGTTTTTAAAAAATAGGGTGTATATTGTCACTTGATAATGTTTAAAATAATACTTTATTTACAAAATTGCCACTGCAGTTTATATTTACACCCGTTTTTAACATATTGGGTGTAAATTTTAAAGTTATATTGTTCTTTTTGCACTAGTGGATGCAACACATTACTTTACTTTATGTGTGTTCATATTTCAAGTTGATATTAATTATTAAAAAATTATATTTTAAGTTGATTGCGATGATCGTGCTTAGCGCTAGCAACTCGTTTATTTTATTATTGTCGTAGGATTTTAAGTCAATTGCCTTTCGATTTCTTCTCTTTATCCCCCATGTCGCAAATTTATTTCGCTTTAATTCTCGCTTTAGCTTAGTTTAGTTTAGTTTGAATAATCGAATAATGCGACAACTAAAATAAACCACTTTTCCAAAAATAAAAACGATTGATTCAATATCAAGTGGTATTTTTCCCAATTAATTCAAATATTTTCATAATCAATTGAACACTTGATCCAACGTCAAGTTTATTTTAAGTAAGAAAACATTTTCCCAATAAAAATTGAAAGATAAAGGACCGAGAGAGGCACATCTCTTTAAAAGCCTTGGGTAAACGAACGCTTTCTGCACACCTTGCTCCAACGGTTACCCTACTCCATATAAAATAAATCACGCATAATAATAAAAAAAAACTTAAAAAACCCTTTCTTTCTTTTCTCGCATAATAAGTAGAAGATTGCAAACTATCATTCACACTAATACACATTCGCGAAACTAACTAAATGGATTCCGTAGTACAACGGATGTGAGACATGCTAATACATTCCCTTATATAGCTGACTCTCGAATCCGCTCTTGGTTGCACGACCATTTTTTTTCTTTCATGAGTTTTATTGATATTTTTTTTTTTGGAATAAATAAATTTCAATGATAAATTGTTGTATTTCGAGGTTCCTTACCCTCAGGTACTTTTCGTGCCGCAACGTATAGCTAATAATGTTACTACTAAAAATAACCATATTCTTTTATATGTGTAAACAATTTATATAATTGGTCTTGTTATTAAACACTTTCTTCAACCATTTAAATTTTATATGTGTAAACAATTAAACTTGTCAAACTAAGGTACACATTTATTTGGTACATGTTCATCTATTATTATAATAAAATATTAGAATACAGTTGTCTATAAACACAGTTCGGCAGCCTTCTTAAAATACAAGTACATTCACTTTTTGCTTTATATAAAAGCAGGAACAAAATCAAGCATATGATAGATTAGTTTAGTTAATATGATTCTGCTATCTAAAATACAAAATTAAAAATATTAACACTATGATTGATTAGAATTGAAACAGAACATGTTTATATAAAAGTTCATAAACATTCAACATGTGAGTTATGCTTATGAGAATGGATTTAATTTAAAATTATTTGAAGCGTAATTTAAAGTTTTAATTATCCACTTGTGGGTTATGCTTACGTCTTTGAAACGTTTATGTGATTATACTTATGAATGAATTTCATTTAAAAGTATTTGAAGTGTGATTTAAAATTTTAGTTATTTATTTATGAGTTATGCTTACGAATTTAAATTTATATGTAAGAATTTCAAGAGATAATATTATATTTCCTACGAATTATCCAACTCAAAAAGTAATTTTATATTCCTTGCACTCAATGGCTTGACACCCTATTGCTCTAGCCATAGCTCTTTCCGGTTAGACTATCTACAATGGTGGTGTTGAAAAAATTATTCAATAGTTGGATAGTTGCAATGAAGTGTTGAATGAAGTGTTGAAAATGATGTGGATTAATTTGTGTTGAAAACATTCAACATGTTCAATGAGGAGGAAGTGATGGCCACTATAATACTTTGCAAAATCTTATTAGTTGTTGTAATTGTTTAGATTTTTATCTCACTTTAATTATTTGAAATTAATTATTTTATTTTGAGTCAATTTTTTATTTATTTTTATTTTCATCAAAACTTATTATTTTTTTCCTCTATAAATAGAAACTCGGTTTATTAGATTTGGACACGGAAAAAAATTGAGATTTTTCTCTCTAATTTTTTTATTTAGCCTCAAGTAAAATCTTATTTGTAGCACTAACAATCTTTTTAGTAAAATAGATCTCAATAATAACCTTTTAACACCCAAAATTCTACTAAAATATAAAATTAGAAAAATAAAATTCAAATAAGTTATTAAATTAGAAAAAAATTATTTAACTCTTAATTATTTTAATTTAATTTCAATTGATAATTGTTACTAATATATAATCACAAAAAATATAAATATGAAATAAAAGTGGTGGAATAGGGTGTTGAATTTTATCAAACAAAAATCATTGTAGTGGGTAAAAGTTGAATGATTGTTGAATTATTAGGTGGAAGAGAAAGAAGATGATGTTGATATTTTTCTCTTGAAAAATATATTTATAGAAAACTTAAGGCCTAGTAACCTTTAGTTTTGAGGGAAGTGTAAGAAGATATGTTGTAGATTCTCTCGTATAAGTAGTTTTCTACATTAGAATTCCTTCAAATATTAGTTTACATATTCTAAAGTTTTTGGGTCTAACAAAAACCTCACAAAGCTAGCATAGCATGTAAGGTGAGGATTGAGTGAACTGTATCCGCAGTATTTAAGCCACAAATATTTAACCAAGAGGAGGGGACTAAGGTTTTCCAATACACCCCTTCATGCCTAAGGCTATTAGTTTGGTGCATTAATAATATGGGTAGCCCAATAATAAACCTAGGATAGGGCTCCATCAGATTTAATCTAACAAAAGAAATAGACGAGTCGGAAAAGTATAGATGAAGTTAACATAAATCATATAGTTTAAATGAGATACTAATATTAATATAACAAAAACATTGACATTAGGCTAAGATCATAGCAGATGAAGAAGAAGAAACTTACATCTTCATGGTCATCCTCATCATCATCTCAAATATCATCAACATGAGATATAATATTCAATTGATTCTAACATATCTCCATGATTATGTTTAAGAATAATTTTATTTGAAAATGAGGCATGGGATCATAGGCATAATGAAACAACATTCTTCATGATTCATGAAAGATCATAAAAGGGTGAAGATAAGTTTTTTTTTTTAGATATTAAACAATAAATGGTACTTTATAATATATCATTAAACAAAGTCTATTATGTTTATTTTTTCTTTCTACGTAATTAAAATTATTTTCAACATTTTATTTACAATTTTTTATATATCAAATAACTAATTATCAGCAGGAATGAAATGAAATAAATGAATAAATGAATGAAAATATGAAATTGAATTAATGAATAAATGAACGACTTTATGGTTCCTTGAACATGTGAAATCCCCAATAATTCTGCAGAAAGAGTCGTGACTTCTTTAATATCTTTAATGTCAAGTGTAAATACCTCAACTTGAGTTAAACATTTTACTGTTCTTTTACTAATCAATGTATGTCCTTGAAATCTACTTGTCCACCTTATATAATAGAAACTAAGTTAAAATGAAATTAAAGATAAAAGAGATGAAGATTCATCTCAAAAGTAAAATAAATATGACAACTATAGAGAAAAAATCCTTAAAATCCACATTGATAGATTAAAGTTAAAAGTAAAATCCACATGTATTTTATAGTGTAATAATTTTTATTTTATCGTTGATCTTTTAATGTGGATTGTAAGAATTTTTTTCTCTCTATAACGGTCATATGTATTTTACTTTTAAAATGAATCTTCATCTCTTTTATCTTTTGATTTTTACTTAGTTTCTATTAGATAAGGCGGACAAGTAGATTTTAAGGAGATACATTGATTAGTAAGAGAACAGTAAAATGCTTAACTCAAGTTGAGGCATTTACATTTGACATTAAAGATATAAAAGAAGTCACAACTCTTTTTGGAGAATTATTGGGGACCCCACATTTTCAAGGAACCACGAGGTCGTTCATTAATTCATTAATTCAATTTCATTAACATTCATTTATGCATTCATTCAATTTCATTTATGCTTATAGTTAGTTCTTTGATATATTGAAATTCGTAAATATAATGTTGAAAATAATTTGGTAAAAATAATTAGGTAGAAATAAAAAATAAACCCAATAGACTTTGTTTAATGAGATATTAAAAGTACTATTTACTGTTTAATATTTACAAAAATTTCACTTCACTGTATCTTCACCCTTTGTTTAATATTTATGCAATAACCCGTTGTTTAAAATTCCAAACCTCAATCTACTATTTATTGAAAATTTCAGGACAAAGCCAATATCAACCTTTACACTAAATGGATTCCGGCGCCCTCGTTGCTCTAGCCGTATATCTTTTCGGTCATGCCATTCAATTGAATGTATGGTATTTTTCTCTTGAAAAATGTATTTATAGAAAACTTAAGGCCTAGTAACCTTTAGTTTTGAGGGGAGTGTAAGAAGATATGTCTTAGATTCTCTCATATAAGTAGTTTTATACATTAGAGTTGTTCCCGTAAAAACTGACTACTGCAATTATAATATTTTGGACACTTTTTCATTATACTTCCACTGGAGATCTTACTTTAAAACTTCACTTTTTTACTTTCTTCTTGAAAATGAGAATACAATCAAGTCTTTATATAGATCCAAGAGACTTCTGCTATACTAGGAATTTAAAGCAAACTGATACTATTAACAGACCACTATCTCTTGGTCTTTCAACTATAATAGACTCTTTGTTTTTCCACTAACTTATTAATAAAAATCCACTTAACATAACATTAAAGTTTATTCAACAAAAGTCTCCTGTAAACATAAATGTTTCTTCTATCCATCATGCTTATAAATTTCTTGTCTCTGTCGAAAATTTCTTTTGCATATTTCTCCTGTGAAATGAAAATTCCTGTTTCTTCTTATCGAACCTCCAGACCAAGAAAGAATCTCATCAGACCTAAATCTGTCATCTCGAATTCACGTGTCATTGTACCCTTGAATTTTTCTATCATCTGACCATTGCTACTCAAGAAAATTAGATCATCGACTTAGAGAGCAACGAGTAACAAATTACCTCCATTCTTATTTACATACAGAGCATGTTCATAGGGACATTGCTTGAAACTATTCTCTTTGAAGTATGTGTTGATGCGTGTATTCCATGCTCGCGGTGCTTGCTTCAACCCATAAAGCACCTTCTTCAACTTTAGCATTTTTTCTTCTTTTCCGACTTTCATGTATCCGGGTGGTTGTTCGACGTAAACTTCTTCTTCAAGCACACCATTTTGTCTTGACATCCATTTGAAATATCAGGCATTTGAATTGAGCAGCTTGTGAGATGAGTAATCGAATTGTCTCTATTCTTGCAATAGGAGCAAATACTTCGTCATAATTGATTCCTACTTTCTGCTTGTATCCCTTCGCAATAAGCCACGCTTTATATATACCGTTCTATTTCTCCTTGAGCATTCATCTTTTTCTTGAATACCCATTTCACACCAATGGGTTGACTTCCTTTTGGTAATTCTGCTAGTTCCCATGCGTTGTTACGTTCAATGGCCTTAATTTCTTCATTCATGGAAATTTTCCATTTTTTGTCTCGCAGGGTCTCTTCAAGGCTAATGTTTTCAGTATCTACCAAAAGACATACAAGATGCATTTCTTCTGTTGTATCATACAAATCTTGCAGACTTCGGATTCTAGGTTGTAGAGGTTCATCTTCATTGTTAGAATCTTCAAGTTCAGCTGAAATACTTGTCGATACAGCGACTGATGTTTCTCCAACTTCGACAATAGCTTTTGTCAAATTGTTCCACTCCCACTTGTTTGTTTCGTTTATTCAAACGTTTCTACTCACTATCACCTTCTTTCTTATGGGATCAAACAACTTGTACCCTTTTGTCTTCTCATTGTATCCAATGAATATGTACTTCTGACTTTTGTCTTCAAGCTTTGTTCTTCGTTGATCCGGTACGTGTGCATAAGCCACATTACCAAATACTTTGAGATGAGAAACTGTTGGCTTTTGTCCGCTCCATGCTTCTTGTGGTGTTTGATCTTCTAACTTCGAATGTGGACATCGATTATGAACATAAATGGCACATGTCTTGTAGCCCGTGCACCATGTTCCTCTTTGCTAACCTTCTCAAACCAGCATGATGTAGATGACCAAAACGTAGATGCCACAACGACGCTTTGTCTTCGACATTAACTTGAAAACATTTTCCTCAGACGCTTTTCAAGTTCAGTTTGTACAATTGATTTCTCCCCTTTTCGACTTGAGCAATCAGATGCCCTAGGTTGTCCTTCAAGTGTATTATCCGATTTTTCATGAATATCGAATAACCTTTTCTGTGAGTTACCCCAAAATCAAAATATTGGTCTTGAGATCTGGTACATAATAAACATCTTGGATTGACCCAGTCAAGTCATCCTTTTGCAAGTAACAAATCGTACTTTTGCCTTTGACCTTCACTTTCGATGCATCTCCGAAAGACACGTTACCATCTTCAATTTTTTTCATTTCTTTAAACAGATGTTTGTGACCACACATATGATTGCTCGCCCCTGAGTCAAGGTACCACATATTATCACTATTCGCGTCTACTTCTTTTTGAGTCATCAGCAGAAAGCCCTCATTCGCTTCGGCTTTCAAAGCTAGATTGGTTGTTTCTTCTACCTTCTTTTTGACTCGATAATCTTTTGCAAGATGTCCCATTTTATCACAATTATACCATTTATAGGAGTTGCAATCCTTCGCGTAATGACCATACTTCCCACACTTGTAGTATTCGAAGTTGGTGTAGTTTGACTGACCACCTCTTTGATCTCGTCCTCTGCCACGCCAATTTTGCTGGCTCAACTGTCCTCTCTCGAAGTTGCTGCCTCGACCACTTCGACCACTATCACGACCTCCACTGCCACGTCATCTTCCTCGAAATTTTTGAGAAAAGAGTACATTTTGTCTTTAGTGGACTCCTTGGTCTGAACTGTCTCGTCGTTTGTCTCCTTCTTCTTTTTGATCTTACGTTGCTCGTGTGCCTCGAGAGAACCAACTAGCTCTTCGACTGTGAGCGTTGCAAGGTCCTTCGAATTTTCTATCGCGCACACAATATTCTCAAAGTTATCAGTTAAAGATCTCAGAATCTTTTCGACAATACGAGCATCAGTCATCGTTTCTCCATTTCGATTGAGTTTATTCACCACTGTTTGCAAACGCGTGATGTATTCTGAAACAGTTTCTGACTCCTTCATCTTCATTCTCTCTAATTCTCCTAGAAGAGTTTGAAGACGAACTTGCTTGACTTGGTCAGCTCCTTTGTATACTTTTTCTAACGTGTCTCATGCTTGTTTCGAAGTTATTGCACCTGCAATCTTTTCAAAGCCTGATTCATCAACAACTCAGAACAAGATGTACAGCGCCGTCTTATCCTTCGAAAGCGTCTCTTTCAACACCTTGATTTGAGCCGCCATATATCCTGTGGTATTATCTGGTTCTGTGAAACCAGTTTCGACTGTCTCCCACGAATCTAGAGATCCAAGAAAAGCTTTCATTTGGATACTCCAATTTTCGTAATTCGCCTTCGTTAATCGTGGAAGCGGCATTATAATATTTTGGATATTTTTTCACTATACTTGCACTGATGGAGATCTTACTTTAAAACTGTTATTTTTTACTTTTTCTTGAAAATGAAATACAATCAAGCCTTTATATAGACCCAAAAGACTTCTGTTATACTAGGAATTTAAAGCTAACTGATACTATTAATAGGCCACTGTCTCTTGGTATTTCAACTACAAAAAAAACTCTTTGTTTTTTCACTAATTTATTAATAAAAACCCACTTAACATGACATTAAAGTTTATTCAACCGTTCCTTCAAAGATTAGCACATATTCTAAAGTTTTTGGGCCTAACAAATGCTATTAGACAATTCGGAAAAGCATAGATGAAGTTAACATAAATATCTAATATAACAAAAACATTGACAGTAGTAGGCTAAGATCATAGCAGATGAAAGCAGAAGAAGAAACTTACATTACATCTTCATTGTCATCCTCATCATCATCTCAAATATCAACAACATGAGATATATCCAATTCTTCATCCAAAAGCATTAGTTTAATACATGCATGTAAAAAAGCTATATCAACAATTAAACGCTTCAACTAAACTTGACCACAAAATTTTCAACATAAACAGAATTAAGTAAATTATCAAAATCCAATACCGAGTTTCCTAAGAAGCCCCTTGAAGAGTTCAAATTCTCATGCATGATTCCATCCTCACCATCACTCTCATTAATTCATCGTCATCACCGGCACCGGCCCCACCTCCACCTCCGCTAAAGATGATTAAACGGACCAATCTCCAGTCTCGATCCCTATCCCTAACATCATGTTCTTTTTCTTTACCTTTATCAGAACTATCCCCATCCCTATCGGAATTATTCCTACTGAGGCAATCACGGCGCGAACAGGAGGAGGATTCGTTGACAGGATGAGGTTTCAGGGAAGAATCAGAATAATTGATAGATGAACGAGAAGGAGAACGGGTGTTAACGGCAACAGAAGTGGCGGCGTTAGAGATCAAAGAGAGACGAGTGCGTTTGGTTGTCGATGATGATGAAGGGAGAGTTGAGGACATGCTAAGAGCTACGTGTCTTTGAATTAGTCTTTTTTTTTTTTGACAAATTTGAATTAGTCTTTTTAATTAGCTGCTAATAAAGTTCCTAAATATTAGGAGTAAAGTTTTGTTTAGTTTGAATTAGTCTTTGAATTATACTAAAAATGCGTTTGAAAATTTTTAATATGAGCTTGCACTTGTTAGCCACTTTATAAAGCACAGAAAAAATGGCTCAC
Organism: Vicia villosa; assembly: GCF_029867415.1. NCBI lineage: Eukaryota > Viridiplantae > Streptophyta > Magnoliopsida > Fabales > Fabaceae > Vicia > Vicia villosa. The sequence continues at coordinate 17,901,871 of NC_081182.1, read as the reverse complement.
AATATAAAACATATCCAATTATTTTAAAGTTCGCCATACATTTATGGTTGGAATAAATTTAAACTCAAAGGGTGCTAGGTATAGTTTTCAACTTTTTGAATTATAGAAATACCATGCGCACATATTTTTAATAATTTTTCAAGCTAAAAATATACTTTAAATTTCTAGTTAATATATATTGCATCATTGAACAAAAGTAGGTGATAGATACATGAAAGTTAGTTTTATGGATGCTCATAATCACGAGGTCGATCGTTTGAGAAACATACACATGCATCAACAATTTAATAAGCTTTTAAAATTTGTTACATGTTTTTTCCAACTTCGAGGTGAAGTTCATTAAACGTCAAGCGAATTCGGTTGTCCATTCCATAGCGAAGGCGGTCAATTCTTAGATTAGACGTAGTGTCATAAACTCGATTCCTCTTTATATTCAACCTATTATTTTGAATGAAATGCATTGAGTTTGCTTTTGTAAAAAAAAAAGAAAAGCAATTTGTTAAGTAATGAGAAGAAGCATATTTGCAATAAATATTCAACAACTCTCTTAAGTTCAAATAAATATTATATAGAATTTATTTATATGTATTAGCAAAAGTGATATAATTATGGATTTGCTTAGTCACCAATACTAAAAAAGAATTAATTATATATATATATATATATATATATATATATATATATATATATATATATATATATATATATATATATATATATATATATATATATATATATATATATATATTAATGGATGTTTTTGGTTTAATAGCGATCGAATTGTTTTGTTTTATTTGAGCAAAAAAAAAAAGTAAAAAATTGATTGCATTACACGTTTTGTTTTAATAGGAGAATGGTGATCCGAGGAGAGCTCAAACACATTGGAAGTTACACTTTGGTAAAATTATTTTGCTTTTCTTCTTCCTACATTGAAGGATAGTGAAAGGAGATCAGAATCATATTTGATCATTGTTAATTGAGATGGGTTTCTTTAGTACTATATTCGGATTTTTTGGATTTGGAATTGGGATTTTCATTGGTCTTGTTATCGGTTATTTTCTCTTCATCTATGTTCAACCCATTGATGTTAAGGTATGTCTTATATATAATTTTCAACACATTGAATTGTTGTGTTTCCTTCTATTGATCATTATATATTCACAATGTTTTTTAATTGAATTACATATAATAGAACCCTGAAATCAAGCCATTGGCTGAGGAAGAGACCGAAGCTTTGCAACGAATAATTCATGAGATTCCACTTTGGATAAAAAATCCAGATTCTGATCGAGTAAGTATTAGTTGCGCTATACTAGAAAATATTTCTTTAATGAATGAAATTTTGATCACTAAAGCATAAAAACGTCGGTCACTATTTGGTTTAGCGATCAAATTAGAGATTAGTATTTTTCGATTGATAAAATGCTAGTCGCTATTTGTTGAAGGCGAGAAGAATGTTAGTGTACCAAGATTTTCATTTATTTATGATTTGTTTGTTCTTTTCTAAAGGTTGATTGGTTAAACAAACTCATTGAGTATATGTGGCCTTACCTTGACAAGGTATTTTTATTTTATATTTAATCTTTTTAAATATATTTATAAATTGTTAATTCTTCTCTTTGTTTCTTTGAGTAAATATTTTTTCCATTGATATTTAGGCAATATGCAATACTGCAAAAAACATTGCAAAACCCATAATTGCCGAGCAGATTCCAAAATATAAAATTGATTCTGTTGATTTTGAAGTGCTCACATTGGGGTCTCTTCCACCAACTTTTCAAGGTTAATTTCTCTAAACAATTACATGATGCATTCTTGGATAACAAACTTTAACAATAATATTTTTTATTTATTGATAGGAATGAAAGTTTACATAACTGATGAAAAAGAACTAATTATGGAGCCTTCCATAAAATGGGCTGGAAATCCTAACATTCTTATTGCAGCTAAAGCATTTGGGTTAAAGGCAACTATTCAGGTATTTTATTTAATAACTTTAAGCATCTGTACGCGCGTACGTGTATACGAGTGAGCATACAAATAATACATACGAGTGAGTGAGCAAACAAACAATATATACGAGATTATAATGTTTTTTTTCAATGTTGAGAGTTTAAAACATTCTACAGGTGGTGGATTTGCAAGTATTTATTGCTCCTCGAATTACTTTGAAGCCTTTGGTTCCATGTTTTCCTTGCTTTGGCAATATTTATGTGTCGATCATGGAAAAGGTTTGTGATTGTTACTAGGGTTGTTCATAGTGCAGTTCGTGAGAAATTTGAATTGAACCGAATCAAACTATAGTAAAAATTCACTCGAATTAACCCGAACCATTTCAATTTACTAAGAACCGAACCAAAATTATTGGTTTGGTACCGTTTCAGTTCTTCTAAAACTGGATATTATGGTTTGGTTCACTAAGCAAACATAACGGTTCAGTTAATTTAACTTAAGCTCAGTTCGATTCAACGATTTGGTTCAATTCTTGAATTTTTTGAACAGCCCTAATTGTTACAATGTCGATTATTTATTCATCATTCAATTTTTTGTCTTGACATTTGTTATAGTGCAGCCACATGTTGACTTTGGACTAAAGCTTATAGGAGCTGATCTCATGTCTATTCCTGGATTGTACAGGTTTGTTCAGGTATATGAAAATGTTTGATTTCATTTTTCTTTATTATATTTTGGTGATTGTATATTCATTCATCTTGCAGTGTAAAAAAAATATGTATTGTTTTTCAAATACTTAAACATGTGCTATTTTTTCAGGAGTTTATCAAAGACCAGGTTGCAAATATGTACTTATGGCCCAAAACATTGGAAGTTCCAATTTTAGATCCAACAAAGTATGCATGTTCCTTTTTTTTTCGTAAATGGATTTTGTTACATACTTTTAATTCTTTATTTAACTTTTTTTCTTTGTACACACTCTATGGGAATTTAGAGCCTTCAAAAGACCTGTTGGAATTTTGAATATAAAGGTTATCAAAGCAATGAAGTTAAAGAAAAAAGATCTTCTTGGGGCATCCGATCCCTACGTGAAGCTAAAGCTAACCGGAGATAACCTACCATCGAAAAAGACCACCGTGAAGCACAAAAACTTAAACCCGGAATGGAATGAAGAATTTAGTTTGACGGTTAAAGATCCTGAATCTCAAGTTTTAGATATTCATGTTTACGACTGGGAACAAGTACGTCTCTCTTTTTTTTAACACCAAATTGTTATTATTATATTAACGCTATTCGGAGAACTTAAATCCTGAACCTCCAACTCCTTTAATTATAAACTCGACTAGTTCAAGTCAGTCGAACTACTCTCTCACTCTATAAGTTTTGCATTAGGTTGGAAAGCATGACAAGATGGGTATGAATGTAATCCAATTGAAAGAACTCGTTGTGGAAGAGCCTAGAGTTTTCACTCTTGAGCTTTTGAAAAATATGGATCTTAGTGATGCTCAAAATGAAAAGTCGCGTGGACAGATTGTTGTTGAAGTAACATATAAACCTTTCAAGGAGGAAGACTTGGATAAAAGTTTTAATAGAATAGAATCACTTCAAAAAGCACCTGAAGGAACTCCTATAGGTGGAGGTCTCCTTGTAGTTATAGTCCATGAAGGTGAAGATATTGAAGGAAAATACCATACAAATCCACATGTACGACTTATTTTTAAAGGAGAGGAGAGAAAGACTAAGGTACTTAATCCCAAAAAAGTTATCCCTTTTCATATTTCTATATCATTTTTATTTATAAAATATCTTTTTTATAATTTTTTTTTTTTTACTATTATAGAGCATGAAAAAAAGTAGAGATCCAAGATGGGAAGATGAGTTTCAATTTACGGTAGAGGAACCTCCCACTAATGACAAATTACATGTGGAAGTTGTTAGCACTTCATCACGGAATTTGTTGCGTCCAAAGGTACATAACTTACATAGTAACTTCTTAATCTCTAAAACAATAGTGAGTTTTTTTATAAGTCAGAAAATATCACATTTGCACATTTATAGTACTATTAACCGTTGGATCAAAATTGGAGGTTATGTCCTATAGTTTTAAAATTTTGAATTTACTTTAGTCATTAAATTCACGCATTCAGATCATTATTGACGGTTTGATAAAAATCAACTCTTTAAATATTGACTTTACTAAACCACCAAATCTTGATTGATGCAGAATGCGTGAATTTAAAGACTAGGTTATGTCAAATTTTACCTTTCATGATATTTTAACATGACTAAATTTTATCTTGTTATTCTCTTGACATTAGGAATCATTGGGTTACATTGACATCTCTCTTGCCGACGTTGTTTCTAACAAGAGAATAAATGAAAAGTTTCATCTGATAGACTCTAAGAATGGTCGCATTCAAATAGAGATACTATGGAGAGCCTCACAAGCTAGTTGATAAAATTTTCCATAGTTTTTTTTTTTTTATCTATTTCATATTTTGAAATTGAATCTTTATGAATATGTGAATAATTCTGCTTTAAACAGGATAAAATATTTGGGTGAACTATTGAATAGGAAAGTTGTTAGTAAGTGAGAAATGGTAGCTCTATAAATGTTTGGGTGAACTATTGAATCAAAGCTAATTTAAAGTTCTAGCTGAAAACCCATTGAATTTGAATATGTCTTGGATTATGAACCTGAGTACTAATAAATGAAAATCTAAACTGATAGAGATCACCTTTAACCTCTTTGACGGTAAAGCATTCAACATATCCTATTGATAATATAGATGAGATGAACTCTCTCATGTGGATGGAATAAAGTATGATAATACATTGTAAAAATTTGTTATCACTATACTATATCCACATTTTGTTAGAATTAAACCATAGAAAGTCAATCGAATATACATGTTCAATAAAATGCAGAAGTCAGATAGTTATATAAGTATGTAATATTAAAAAACCTACAAATTAATTTTAGGAATATCTGGATCCATTGAGAAAGTTTCTGTTAGCGACTGTAATTCTAAAGTTAAGAGATGAACAAAGAATATTTGATGACTTGTATGGTTCTTTCTCAACCGGTACTCCTAATATCTTAAGTATTTTTCAGATAGGAAGAAGAGATTTTTTTTACAAGCAAAGGGACGTATATTAAAAGAGTACAAGGGGTATTAACCCAAAAGCATACAAAGAAAAGAGAGATAGAAATAAAAAACTACCACCCCACCAACCAACAAAACCTAGACAACCACAATACAAGAGGCGGGATTAACACACCAATCCGACAAAACAAGACTGTCACCCGCCTTAAAGAAAGTGATAAACCATTCCATACTTAACAATTTAATCATCCCCGAAGTATCGATATTGACCAAAACCCCTTCCATTAAAGGGGATTCAAATCCTACAACATCATATACTCCAACAAAAAGCCAAATCGAAAAATCATCTAGTGTTCACAACAAAAAGTAGCCTCAAGATGCTAACAAACACAAATGACAAACAAAATTATTCGGGCCGAATAAAATACCCTGAGATGCCAAAGTCATCCTAGTGGGAATCTTATTCAAAAGTAGACTACATCCGAAAATAAACACCTTACTCAGAATCTTAGTCTTCCATAAACAAGATAGCTCCTTAGAAACGTTTTCATCCAAGCCATGACCCCGAGACTCAGCTTCCATAATCATCTCATAAGTTGCCTTAACCGAAAAACCCGTAGGATTCTTCCACCAAACAAACAAATCTGAAACTCCTATCACGGGCTGCACCGAGTTGATAAGTCTCAACAAATCCACAAGAGGCTCCCTATCATCATCATTAGAAAAGCCTTCGTGAAATTTAATAAACCAAACCTAAGAACCATTGTTCCAATAACCGTTGTCACAAACCTTTGTAGAAGAAAATTCAGCGTACAAAAACAGAGATGGAAAACGGTTGCAAAGCGGGTACCCTCCCACCCATTGATCTGTCCAAAAATCAATAATCTCACAATTTCCAAGTTTACAAGAAACAGATGAAGGAAACTAATTTTCCAACGGATCCTTTCCCATCGATTCCACTGAACAAACATATTTCCACAAAAAAAAAACATATTTCTTTTATGTATCACCAAATCTGAAAGCAATGCCATCCTAATATCACCGTACCTACAAGAAAGAAGGTTAGTCCATAAAGAATTCTCCTCATTAAGCATCCTCCATCTCCACTTACTAAGCAACACCAAATTAAACTTTCTGCAATGTTTAACTCCTAATTCCCCCTCCTTTTTCGGCAAACACACTTTATCTTAAAAACTGTTGAAGCTTAATGATCTCCTTAATGATGACTTTTGGCATTGGAGACCATATCCTAATTATAGAGTGATGACCAATTAGGGTTCTTGTTATTCTGAAATGGGACATCCTGACTTCCACTTGTATTTGAGTTCATATCTAATTATTTACTTAATTAATTAAATAATTTTTAAATAAAATCTAATCAATCTTTTAACTTTATTTAATCACTTAATTATTTAAGGCACTTAATTGATAAAATAGCTAATAATATATATATATATATATATATATATATATATATATATATATATATATAAATATTAGAATATTAAAATATTATGTATAAAAATATTCCAAGTGTCTCTCACTTGGGTGGAATATCTTAATAATTATATCATAGTTCTTTAGGCGCACATCTGAATGCTATTTATCATTATTTTTCAATTTTATAATTTGGTCCACCTTATACATTAATAATGGGACCATCGTGGTTGTCGTCATTGACGTGTAACGTGATCGAATCCCGACAACCACCACGTCAATGTACTTGATGACATATATCGATATGGATGAGTGACATAGAAATTTCATGCAATGTGATCTCTAAATCATGCATATTTTCAGATGGTCCTATTAAAGTCTTTAGTGAGATCAAACTGAAGTACCTTAGGTGCAATTCAAAATTACAATATTTGCACATAACATTTTTTTTTTAATATTGTTATAACAATAGTACTTCATAAGTTTTTATTTCTGCAGAAGATTAAACATAACATAGTTTAATTTGCTTTTACAATAAGCATATTACACAAAATGAAGATAAAAAATTACACTTAATTGATTTTAAATATAAAGCTATAAGTGTTTCTCTTTTTTTATTGTTCTTGAAATTCTTCTTTCTCTAAATTTATTTCAGACTATTCTTCTCGATTCTTTTCTTTCTATCAAATTCATCAATTTCTCCAATCATTCAAGATCTCTTTATATAGATGTCAAGGAATAGATCTGTTGAAAAGTGAAGTTGAAATTTCTTCTCTTTAATGACTACCATAATAGTGGAGCAAAAGATGTGGAGAGGATTATGAATAATACAATACTTTTTTATTTTATTTTTAGTGAAGTTGAGGAAAAGGTTGGTTTTGTACTATATGTACTCTTTCCTTTATTCATAAGATATCTTCTTGAATCTGAGGCTTCATATAAGGAATGATGAAGCTTGATCATATATTAGAGCTTGTCTTCAGAACTTGGTGAAAATGAGACTTCAAAGTCTAAAGATCATAGTTCTAAGAGTTTAGATGCTTTCTTGGGCATACCTCAGAATCTTGAGGTATCAGAGTCTTGAAGTAATAGAGTCTATCTCAGAGTCCTTTTGAATATATTCTTGTAGATGCTTTGACTTGATAACCTAGATGCTCGAATTACATTTAAGCACGCCTTTTCATCTTTCTTGATCTAGAGTGCGTCTTCAATTCAGAGTTTGTCTGCTTCAGATTTTACAAATCATCATATTCTGTCAATCTCAGATTTCAGATGCACTTTGTTCAAAGCATGGTTCGTCCATGCTTGACTTCTTTAGAGCCAGAATTCGATTTCTATTGATCTGCGCATTTAACAACCTAGCTAGAGTACAAAACTATTCTCTATACATATCAAACTTTGTTATAATCAAAAGTCTAGGATAGTTGCAGAATCGAACTTGTTCCAATAATTCTTGGGGGAAAAGAGTAGGTCAAGTGGTTTGGCCAAACCTCTATAAATCTATGGTGAAATTCTCTTAACCCTGATCACTTTACCTTTTTTGCTATTTATTTATTTATGTTGTGTTTCCTTCTGCTTTTTACTTTAATTTCTTTCTCCTTCAGTAATTTGCTACTTATTCTTTGTTTACTTTAAAAATCTGTTTTAAACCTTTTTATTTATCAAAGAATTTTTAATTGGACTTCATTTTTCAAACTTCCACAATTCACCTCTCCCTCCCCTTTGTGTTTGGAGTCATTTGTTCAACAAGGGGTATCAGAGCCTAACTCATATTTAAATACTAATCGTCTTAAGAGGAAGATCATAACTTCAACAAATTCTTTTAATATGAAGACTTTCCTAGATACACCTCCACCTTTAAATGGTGAAAGGTTTGATATAAGGAAAACTAAAATGGAAATATTCATGGAAGCAATTAATTCATATTGGGGGATATTATAATTAATGATTTGTTTACTCCTATTTATCGTATTGATAATAAAGTAGTAGGTAAACCTGTTTTTTTTTTTAACCAAAGAAGACAAGAGAAAAGTTATGCTCAGTTTTAACGCTAGTTTTTTTTATAAGTTGCTTAAGCACTAAAAATTTCTTTTATGTGTTTAATTGTAATTCCGTCATGGAAGTGTAAGACACTCTTGAGATGATTCATGGAATTTTTCTCAAGATCAAACAAGAGAGAATGTGTTGTTAAATGTGCTACGAAGACCTGCAAAACAAAAATCAATGAAATAGTTTGAGACGTGCTGACTGCACTGTTCTCAAGAATTTTTCGCGTATTATGCTAATCCTCTAGGATTTAATAAACTCTTCCCAAAAAATTGAGGATACAGAACTCGCAAAAAAAATATCTTTAATTTAATATTTGTCATCCAAAATTATTTTTGTCGTATTCTTCAACTCAATATCTTATCATAATAATCTTATATATATATATATATATATATATATATATATATATATATATATATATATATATATATATATATATATATATATATATGAGGGCATATCATATGAGAATGATATATTTATATGAGAATGTGAGAATGCATCTGAACCATTGAATTTAAAAATAAACGGTGGAGATTATGGGTGAATCTTTTTTTTCTCTCTCCTACATCATTTATTTCAAAATGTAGGAGAGAGAAAAAAAAAGATTCACCCATAATCTCCACCATTTATTTTAAAATCCAATGGTTCAGATTCATTCTCAGATTCTCATATAAATATGGCATTCTCATATGATATGCCCTATATATATATATATATATATATATATATATATATATATATATATATATATATATATATATATATATATATATATATATATATATATATATATATATATATATATATATATATATATATATATATATATATATATATATATATATATATATATATATATATATATATATATAGGAGGGATCAAATTACACCCGAAGAGTTACACCACGAGTTACACTCGTTCAATAACTACATCTCGAAATAATATTTTTTAAATTCAACTGTTGGATTGAAACATAATATCATATAGATCATACCTATAAAGTTTGAGCTTAATCTATAATGATTTACTATATCATCAAGATATCCAAAGATTAACGTCAAAATGAGCTTTCATATAACGTTAATTTTGATGTTATTCAATGACATAGTAAATCATTATAGATTAAGCTCAAACTTTATAGGAATGATCTATATGATATTATGTTTCAATCCAACGGTTGAATTTAAAAAATATTATTTCGAGATGTAGTTATTGAACGAGTGTAACTCGTGGTGTAACTCTTCGGGTGTAATTTGATCCCTCCTCATATATATATATATATATATATATATATATATATATATATATATATATATATATATATATATATATATAAAACAAAACCATTTTGACTATCAATATGTTATAATCAATAGTACGTTAGATATAATTTAATTGAAATAAAATCAATACGTTAAAAATATATCCATCTGTGTCAATAATTTAATTGGTATACAATGAAAACGTTAGAATATATTTTCTACTTCAATGACTTTAATACGGTATCACAGAATTGGAATGAATCAAATTACATTAAAAGCTAATAAAAACTAATTTAGTTCACTTGATTGCCCTTAAAATTATTCAATAAAAATTATCCTGTTATGAAATTAACGAAAACAATATAGAGATGAAGTAGAGAAAATAAGAGAGAATGTGGTATTCTATTATCTTCTTCAAGAATTTCTATTTACATTACAAGGTGGACCTTATTTATAGGACATTAGGATGGTGAAAAATCATAACTTTACTATATCACTTAATAGGAAATATGAAGATAAAAGATAAGAATATATATGGACATCCACAGTAATATTTATTCATAACACAAAATTATTCAATATCAAGACAAATTTGAAACTTTTGTATGGTTAAAAGATTTTAATTAACCTCTCATTTAACATTATCATCATTAATTTAAAATATCATCTAAATGACAATAAAAGGTAACAATTAAATAATTTTTATTTAGAGTGAAGACCCATTTTGGTCCCTCACAAATATTACAGAGTTAAATTAGTCCCTAAAAAAAAATTGACTCAACTTAATCCCTTATAAAATTTAACCGGATCATATTAGTCCTTCTGCTAATATTTTTCTCGAATCGGTTTTTTCTACTTCTAAACTGGTTCTTTTCATACTTCTAAACCGTGACTGGACTGACACGTTAGATTTTTTTTAAAATACTAAATTAATTTTTATTTTTAATTTCATTTTTAAACAGTTATCAATGAATAATAACAAAAAAGCCAAAATTATTTCTTATAAAGTAATTTTTAAACAAGTAATTTCCATGATTTCTACTAATATTAACAAATTCTATACATAAATTTTTACCTATGAGGTCTCAAATCCAAGTCCCTTCAAGTTAAATGATTTTCACTTTACAACTAGACAAATCAATTTCTATCGTTAATAAAGTGACTATCATTTACAACTAGAAAATTCAATTTCTATTGTTAGTAAAACAACTATTATTTACAACAAGACAAATCAATTTCTATTGTTAGTAAAGTGATTATCATTTACAACTAGATAAATCAATTTCTATTGTTAATAAAGTGATTATCATTTACAACTAGACAAATCAATTTCTACGGTTAGTAAAGTGACTATCATTTACAACTAGACAAATCAATTTCTACGGTTAGTAAACTGACTATCAATAACAACTAGACATATCAATTTCTATTGTTAGTAAAGTGACTGTCATTTAATCTGAAGAGACTTAGGTTCGATACCATATTGATACAAATTTTGTATTTTTATTTTAAATTTAGAATTGTTTAAGATTAACCATGTGGGTCTGAGTTCAACTCCTTATAAAAAACAATTTTGACTTTTTTATATTATTAATTTATAATTGTTTAAAAATGAAATTAAAAATAAAAATCAATTTAGTATTTAAAAAATGAAAAATAAATAAAATCCATCGTGTCAGTCCAGTCACGGTTTAAAACTAGAAAAAAAATCGATTTGAGAAAAATATTAGCAGAAGGACTAATATGATCCGGTTAAATTTTGTAAGGGATTAAGTTGGATCAATTTTTTTGTGAGGGACTAATTTGACTCGTGTAGTATTTGTGAGGGACCAAAATGGGTCTTCACTCTTTTATTTAATTATTAACTTGGTATGAAATTTGAAATATTCATTAATAAAAATATTTTAACTATTATTTGTAAAAGAAGTTTAATTAAAAAATAAAATTCTAATTGATTTAATATAATATTTTAAAATTTAATTACTTCTTTTTATTTTATTTTAATAATTACAACAATAACTTCTAAGACCAAGAAATCTATATGGAACACTATGTTTGCTATAACCAATAAACAAACAATCAGAAGTCTTAGAACCTATTTTCCTTTTTTTGTTGAGAAATGAAACATCAAATGATTATGAAGGTCATCTTCATAGATGGTGTTTAAACATTGAAATTATTGGAAGTTGTGTTAGAGGTTTGATATGTAATAAATATCTAAGATTTAGGAATTGGCTTCAAAAGTATGTTCTAATCCTTAATTCAAAGGATAAAAGTATCTATGTTGAGTTTCGGGAAAAATTTAGAAATGATGAATTCATTATGAAGCTCGACAAATTAACCCAGCATTTAAAAGATGAAGGAATGAACTCAAAAACGTTAGAAAAGTCTTCATCTTCATCAAGAGATTCACTTGAATATGAAATAAAAGAATCAACCCAGTAGTTTCACTTGAAAGAACAACCACTATAGATAAAGGATCATCCGAGTTTTTGTTTTTTAATAAACAAATTAAAATAAGAAAATATTTTCTTTTAAATATATTTTTTTGTTTACAATTTTTCCCACTTGGTTATTAAAAAGTTTATAAAAAAATATATCCATATTTTAATAAATAAATAATATACAAGAATATTTTATTTTAAAAGTATATAATTTATTTAAAAGAAAGAATAAATTCTTGTTTAAGAAAAGTAAAATGTTGATTCATTTTTACATCTATTATGTCTATATTTGGAGATTTAAATGTGTTGTTAGTATATTTAGAAAAAGAAAAAAATTCACGGCTGAAAATGTGTTATAACGTAAACTAGACGTTTGTCCGTGCAATACACGGAAATATGTTGATTTATTGATAGTTTAGAAAATAGATTCAAACATATATATATATATATATATATATATATATATATATATATATATATATATATATATATATATATATATATATATATATATATATAAATGTATTTTATAAACAAATTACGAATAAATATTTCAATACAATACAAATAATTTAATTTTTTATGAAAACTTAAAATTGTATACATATTATAGTTTAAGTTTTTCTAAGTCTGCTAAAACTTCCTAAGTTAATAGTTTTAAGAATAAAAAACTATATACAATTTTTAATTTTTTTTTTTTTATCAATTCTAATATGAATTATAAGTTTTCAAATATCTTTTTTATTATTGTACGATATTGAAAATTTAATCAAATACTTTTGTCATGTTTTGACACATAATTGATCGTTGAAGTGTTATAACATGTATTAAAAAAATCTTAAAAATAGATTGATTTAATATAAAAATATAAAAACATATTGATTAAAAAATTTATTTTAAATATTATACTTTTATACTTAATTAATTAATTAATTACAATGTATAGAAAAGATTTAAATAAAAAGGCTAACTAAATAAAATATATTTACATAATGAATGAATAATTGGAAGAAAAACTATAAAATAATTAAAACAATTTTTTTTTGTTTATTAGTTATTAAGTAATTAATAAATAATTGAAAGAAAAAATGTAAAATAATTAAATAAAAGAAATAGTAAATAAATTTGAGATTACAAAATATCCTTAGTTTTGACTCTAAATTTTTTAAGAAATTTAACAACTTTAATATATAAGATGTCATAAAACTTGATAAATTGAGTATTGCAGCAGCTTTGCTTATGCTTGAAGTTGAAACTTTCCCAGAAGGGTATTGATATATACTGATGGAGTAGATGCCATCACCAATACGACCACCTTGAATTGAATATGATCATTAGCTAAACCATGCCACTGCCATGCGCTCTACTTTTTTTGACCAATGCTCAATGCTCGATCAAATCGATCATTCCACTATGAGATTAGAGATTCCAATAACCACTCTAGACTAGTCTATAGATAACTCCAAAAAGGGAGTCACAGAAACCTACACAAACAGTTTTTTAAAAAGATTGGTTATATATATATATATATATATATATATATATATATATATATATATATATATATATATATATATATATATATATATATATATATATATATATATATATATATATATATATATAGGACGTATCCTGAATATGAGCTGAGTTAAAATCTGACAGGATAGGATAAAAAAATCATTGTTAGAGGACACAATATATTATGGGGAGATCATAAATACACACCTGCATAAGTTCTTAACCTTACAAGTACAGAACTAGAATCAATTGTGAATTCTAGAATAAAAAGTCTCACGAACCAATACAAAAACCATGTTCTTACACTGGGATGTTAGAAACAAAATGCTTCATTTTGATATTTATGAACAAAGGCTCGGACTAAATGCTACATTTCAGTTTTTCGAGGCAGCACATGAATCAGATCCTTTAGCAACTTTGTTTGCGAATGACTTCAATGTTGTATAAACTTGCAATGATGTAAATTCTAGTGTTGATGCATATATCTTAAAGATAAGAGAACTTAGTCAACATGGTGTGTATTTGGATGATATTAGATTGGAGGGTCATTTCACGATACCAAATCCTCCGCTTATCAAAGATATCTTAGAGAAATTTGCAACATTGGTGTCGCTACCGCGAAAATCAACAGAGTCGCCACTAACATATTTATCCTGAAAAGGAAGGGAATGCCAGCAAACCACAAAACAAAACAACGGTCTCACGACCAGAGAAGAGGGTAAGGGAGTCAGTTACGCGAGGGGAAGGTGTTAGCACCCCTCGCGCCCATCGTACTCGATGGTATCCACGCCTGGGTCTAAAACTATGGGTGTGTAACAAATCTACGCTAATTTGGACTAAAATGAATGTAGAATGTAGGGAAAAGAAAGAGTTATACTCGCACGGGCCCTACCCCGCTGCCTACGTATCCTTTTTGAGGAATCAGAGGTACCGTAGCTCGGCTAACTAATTTCTGTTTGTTTTGTGTTTTTTAGATGAACAAGTTACATTCACACTCCGCTACTCGACCTTTGGAGGCTTAGGCTTGGGAATGGAGCGGAAATAACAAGCTCTTAAGAAAAGAAAATCAAAGAGTGTGGTTTGTGTTTTAAATAATGCATGAGGAAAACCTAAGCTAAGGGGGGAAGCTTGCTACCTATGTTATCATACAAAGGGTACAAGTCTAAACTAAACTAGCAACCTACGAGGAAAAGGGAAGGCAAACAAGAATATCACACAAACGAGCTCCGCTCGTAAAGCAAACAAACCAACGGCACTGGCCGAATAGTAAAAAAGCGGTCCCGCCATAGCCAAGGGGAGCGAATCACCCGAGTCAACCAAGCATTAGACCTCGCGAAAATGATCGGGCCATAGACAAGAGGAGCGAGTCCCTCTCAGCAACCAAGCCGTCACGGATCTGAAAGGAAAACGGTGTGTGCGTACACCGAGCATCAACGTCGAGTGACGCGAGCTATAGGAAGTGCGGGGGTCCGGCTGCATGAAACCTTTTCCTGACATACTCGATAACAAGATCTTGTGCAGGTTCAGAAGCGAGCCACGCGTAGCGTGCGCATACTGAACAGACTCGATGAGACTAGGCGGGGGTTGATTACTAACCCTTTCCGCGTGCCTTCCATGAGGACTTAACGGAGTGCCATATAGGACTTATTACACCGTGACTCCCTGCCGCAAAGCACAAATGTAAACACACCAACAAAAACAGAGCCTCTTTCGAGGACTTGGCCAGATGATTGACTAGGTCCTACTTCTCATGTTATAGGATGATGCGGAAAGCGGTAAAAGGGACCAGGAGACAATAACGAACGAATAGCAAATCCGCAATGAGCTAGCAAGCGTAAGCAGAGAAGTCCGAAATACTTCGCGTAAGCCATTATCAAGCAAAGCGAGTCAGAAAGCGTCGTCGTGAAAATAAATCACGAGCGACATGTGGTACACGTCGAGCATAACCACACGAGCAACCTGCAAGAGGAACTATCCAGACAATACAAGAGTATATATCTCAATGAATGAGAGATCAGGTGACTGGCATCGGAAATAGGTTTGTGTCTCACAAATAAAGTGGAACACGACACAAATCAAGTCTTAAGACAAATCGCACTGGAAGCGAATTCGTGTCCCACAAATAAAGTGGAACACGAAGCAAGTCGAATCACAATTGAAGGCTCCCTCGAAGTATCTCGCACATCTCAGCAAACAAATCAGTAATAACAAGGAAGCACGCTATAGAAAATACTAGCAACTAAATTCTAATTAAATCCGAAACAAAAACCTAACAAAATTAAATTGTTTTTTTATGGCATTTTCATCTAAAAGAATTAGAACTAAACTATGTAACAAAACAAATAAATTCTAACAAGAGAACATATTACATGTTTTTTATTATTCTTTTTTATCAAGCAAAAATCTAATCAAACATAATATTTTTTATACATTTTTGTTATACTAAAATAATAGGCAACAAACTAGTTAAAAAAACTAAATCTAATATGAATTACCAATGGATCCAGTGGGTTTATTGGTGAAACAGTGGTGCAAAGAGGTAACGGCGCAGGCCCAAGGAATTTGGCCCAGTGAGAGTTTTTGTACAAGTTTCTTGTGTCCAAAAATAGGGATGAATGGGCCATTAGGGGGTGTAGCAATGAATTTCGTGAAAGTCCAGGTCTTATGGCTTGATCCAGATCCATGGTTTCTTAATCAGATTTTATGATCCAATTAAATTTCTATTAATCCTATTAACAACAATTAATCATAGTAAATCAGATTAGAATTCATGTTAACCAAAATAAACCAAATATAAAGGGGATTAGGTTTTACGTGTGACTGAAGAGCAAAAAGCAAAGCCTACTCTCCTCTTCTCGCAAACGACGACGGTCGCGACTCTCAGCATCTCCGACCACCGCGTTGTTCCCATCGTCCGACCACCATAAAACGAGACCTCCATCGTTCGCTCTCTCTTCTCTCTAAGCGCTCCCATGGTCTCATTCCCCGTTCTCTCTCGATCTCTCCGATCTCCATCCTTCTCTCGTCTCCGTCGAAGACGAAAAACATGAATCGACCTCATCTCTCATATTTCTCGTCTCTCCGCTCTTAGCTCTCTTCGATTCAAAGTCCCCACATATCGTCTCCGTTCAGACTCTCACAAGAACCGCGGCGCACACCTCCCTCAGTTCTCATCCGATGTGATTTCTTGCATATTTCAATTCTACGTTCCTGATGATTGGAGCGTGATGTTGTTGTTGAATGTTGATGAAGGTGATGATGGAAACGTTGCGGAATTGGAGAAGATTTTGGATTGCCGTGAATGCTAATGAACCAGAATCTTCGCTGAGTTGTTGTTGATGTTGTTTCAGATACGGTTTCGTGGCGTTGATGTATAGATGAAGGAGGTTGAGGCTCTTTGCTGCAGAATTGAGATCGAAAATTCGAAGAAGATGAGATTGACACGTGAAGATGAAGGAGATTGAAGGCGTGAGCGTGATGAAAGCCAAAAAAAAATGTTGAAGAATTGGTTCTCTTTCCGTGAGTATTGCAATCGGTGATTGAAGGGAGATGAAGATTCAAGCCATGGTGAAGGATTCTGAAGGTGCCTGATGAAGAGTTGATTGAAGGCGTTAAGAAGATGAAGATTAGAGAGGATTTTTTTGTGAAGAGTGATGAAGGTAAGAATCGATTATGCGAATAGTTTGTTACTCTCTTTTTCTTTGTTCTGAATTCCTCTTTTTTCTGATATGCCATGAATGATTGGTGAAGGGATGATATGCGGATTTTTCGATTGTGAATTTCTAGTTCTATATGTTGGTGAGTCGAAGATGGAGAAGATTGAGGAAGGTTGAGATGTGGTTATCGGATTGAAGAAGTGTGGAGGATCGGTGATGAAGTTTTGTTGATGAAGAGAGAAAGATCAAAATTCCATGGGAATTGAGAGAGTCAAGGTCCTGAGAGAAAGTTGGTTACGGTTCTGTTACAGGTTGTTTCTCTTCTCAATTTTTCTTTTCTGTTAGCCTTTTCTTCCCTTTTTGAAATAAGTGCGGTGCCGTTTTGATGCAGGTTGGAAGTCGAACATTTGGGAGCACGGTTGGAAAAAGTTACGAATAAGATTCCAAGAATGATCAAGAAGTATGAAGATGTTGGATGAGTTTCTGATTTTTTGTTGTTGTATTTTTTTTTAAATGGGCTTGGACCTTATCTGAACTTGAAGTAATGGACTTTGAACAAAGTGTAGTGATAAGAAATGGCTTGGAATAGTGTAATACATTTGGATTTTTTTTGTAATGAATATGGGTAGAAACTTGAATAAAACCAATGCGTAAGCTCTTTATCTCAATTTAATTACTTTTTGAACATTCCACTTCAAAGTTTAATGAATGAATCCCGACCAACTTACACCTCCAATGAACCTCTAAACCAATCCAATTTTCGATCCTAACCAAACTTGTGTGATAAGCCGCCGATAAATTGAATGTATAATGGTGCCTTGATTTATCAACTCATTACCAATGCCTTGAACAATCTTTGAAGACGAATTTGATTTGAAGCATAAAAGCAACCTCATCACACAATCTAATTAACCTCGGTTGGATCTTAACAAACTCAAATACTCAAATGAGAAACTCTTTAATTTTTCTTGATTTTTGAGCGACGAAATAAACGTCCCTCCATAACTTATAGCATAGGAAAGAGGGCAAATTTTGGGGTGCAACAGTTGCCACTATTCAAACTTCTTGAACCTGACGAGTGAGAAACGAACGTTTCGAACCGTTGAGGTGGAAGGAGATTGAATACCAGAATGAACTCGAAAATTTGCGCTCTTGATCAATAGAAGATTCCATCTTGCAATAAGAAGGAATGTACCGCCCTGCAAGCAGAGAGAAAAAACTTCGATTGACCTGGATAATTAAGTAGCTCCAACTTGCGATAAGAAGGAACATGCAACCCCACAGGCAGGGGGAAAAAGCTTCAATTGATTTGGGCATCAAGAGAAGGAACATCTTCGACTAATCAGGGTATTAGATGTAGTAGATGTCTTCCGAACAGGAATCGGGGATAGATGTCTTAGTCGATCTGGGAATCGAAAGGAGAAATTCCGATTGATCTGGGCATCAACGGGTAGTAAGTATCTCTGATCTGGGTATCAAGGCGACATCTCCATCTGATGCAATTAAATCATCAGGCAGATATTCCAACTGATCTGGGTATCAGCGGCTTGCTCCTTCGTAAGATCGACGAGATCCGGAGGCGGTTCCCTCAACTGAAAGTCTGGTTTATCAGGGGAGGAACAATATCTCTTCCGAACTGTGTACGCCGGAAAAGGAAGTCTTTAAACTAATCTGGACGCGATGCCAGAAAATAAGTAGAACAATCCTCTTCTAAATGACAAAGTCAATCAGGCAGATATCTCCATCTGATCTGGGCATCAGTGGCTTGCTCCTTCGTAAGATCGACGAGATCCGGAGGCGGTTCCCTCAACTGAAAGTCTGATTTATCAGGAATAGGAACGGATATCACTTTCGAACTGTGTAAGCCGGGAAAAGAAAACATCTTGAACTGATAGTAGGCACCAGGACTGGGCAGATGAGTTCTTCTTCTGAACGAAAATAAATCGTCAGGATGTAGATATTTCCAACTAATAGTATTTGTTATTCATAAATACTAAAATAAACCATTTTCAAAAGATATGTATAAAAATATTTTTAATTAAATTATAAGGGACACACATTTCTTATAAACACATTACTTAAATCTTTATTTTAATTTTAAACATTTCGATGAGATAACAAATACTAAACACTGTTAAAATTACATTATTAAAATGTATAAGATATAGGGTGGTAAGATGGGTTCAGCTCATATAACGAACCGATATTTTAGATACATGCACACCCTCTAGTATGCACGCTCTATCCCATCGGTTTTTTTTGGAGTTGAAATTAACATAAATTTTTATAATTTTTATAATTTTTAAATTTTAAAAGTGTTATGGGGCCTCCTCCGCTCTAATCTCATTTTTTTGCAAAGTAGACCAATGTTTTAAGCCTGCACCGTACACATACCTGTTATATCCTATTTTTTACAGGCTTTTGTGAGCGAACTTAAACGGGACGTGCATTCCCGTTTAACACCGGAAGTTATATTGAAATTTTTTTATAAGAAAAATGGTCAATAGATCTAATAGATGTATTTTATTTACTAGTGTTTTAAAAATATCAATAATATATTTATATATGTAACTTTGATATTATAATTTAGTCAAATAAAATGGAAAAGTTTATTAATTTAGTCCATAAACTATGACATTTTAATTTAGTCCATAAACTATATAAAAAAAATTATTAAATTAAAAAAAATTATTAATTTGGTCCATACTATTAAAATGTTAGAGAATAAATTAACAAATTTTGATATACTTTAAAGATTAATTAATTTTTAAAATGTATTAATAACTAATTATATTTATATAATTGAATGACTAAATTAAAATAAAATAAAAAATTTATTTTTTAAATAAAATATCCCCATCCCTCGATCTATTCCTCGGTTTTACTTGTCACAAGTCACAAACAAACAAAATGTGGTCATATGCAAACTATGGTATTATTAACTTATTATCAACTAGAAGTAGACATATGCGTGCGCACAGGTTCTGGTGTGGTGTGCGCATTTGTGATTAAATATTTATCAACTATATGTTAGATAAAATATTTAAATAAAATTAAAGTTTAATATATATAATAAAGAATAACAAAAACTATTAAAA
This sequence comes from Vicia villosa, assembly GCF_029867415.1. Classification (NCBI taxonomy): domain Eukaryota; kingdom Viridiplantae; phylum Streptophyta; class Magnoliopsida; order Fabales; family Fabaceae; genus Vicia; species Vicia villosa. The sequence continues at coordinate 17,881,340 of NC_081182.1, read as the reverse complement.
TTCCGTGGTCCTTTTATTCATAAATACTAAAATAAACCATTTTCAAAAAATATGTATAAAATTATTTTTAATTAATTTATAAGGGACACACATTTCTTATAAACACATTTCTTAAATCTTTATTTTAATTTTAAACATTTCAATGGCGATGAGATAACAGAGACTAGACTAGACACCGTTAAAATTACATTATAAAAATGTATAAGATATAGGGTGGCAAGATGAACCCAACTCATCTAACGAACCAATATTTTAGATACATACACATCCTCTATTATGCACACTCTATCCCTATCGGTTTTTTTTGTGGGGCTGAAATTAACATAAATTTCTATTTTAAAATTTTAAAAATGTTGTGGGACCTCCTCCGCTCCAACCTCATTTTTTTTCCCGAAGTAGACCAATGTTTTAAGCCTATCCCATACACATATCTGTTATATTCTATTTTTTGCAGGCTTTTGTGAGCAGACTTAAACGGGGCTTGCAATCCTGTTTAACACTGATAGTTATTTTAAAATTTTTTTATAAGAGAAATGGTCAATAGATCTAATAGATATATTTTATTTACTGGTCTTTTAAAAATATCAATAATATATTTATATATGTAACTTTGATATTATAATTTAGTCAAATAAAATGGAAAAGTTTATTAATTTAGTCCATAAACTATGACATTTTAATTTAGTCCATAAACTATATAAAAAAAATTATTAAATTAAAAAAAATTATTAATTTGGTCCATACTATTAAAATGTTAGAGGATAAATTAACAAATTTTGGTATACTTTAAAGATTAGTTAATTTTTAAAATGTATTAATAACTAATTATATTTATATAATTGAATGACTAAATTAAAATAAACTAAGAATTTATTTTTTAAATAAAATATCCCCATCACTTCCTCGTGTTTACTTTTCTTAAGTCACAAGCAAATAAATATCTAGAAGTTTTTATTTTATATATATATATATATATATATATATATATATATATATATATATATATATATATATATATATATATATATATATATATATATATATATATATATATATATATATATATATATATATCACCTCCTCAATCCCATTAAACTCCATATCCAACCTACAAATTTTTTTTGTCTTAAACCACAAATATATGCTAATGTTATGATAAGCATTAAACAGTAGTACTATCTTTCACACTTCAACACAGTTTTTCCACCAACTCTAAAAATGTTGCAACTTATTTCACTTTTCTTCCTTCTGCTACCGTTAAGTGTTTCTTCAATCTATGGTTCTTAACTAATCAAATACACTCTTGTTCTATTTTAAGGTGCACATTATAAATTCATTTATTAATTACTAGGTGTTATTTTGCAGATGGACCCCTATATGACTCAACTGCTTATACTCAGGTAACTAAAATCTCACTCACACTATATTTTTTTTACCTACTACATGTTTTTGTTCCTATCACAATGTCAATGTGTTTGGTTGGCAGTGCAAAGGGTATCCTGAGAAGCCACTTTATGGAGGGGGTATTTTCAAACATAATATTGCACAAATTAACACCAACAATAACATGTCTTCTTCACTTGTCGTATACAATCTTAAACAAGACACTATCTACTCTTTTTCCGGTAAGCTTTTATCTTCTCTTCTTTACTATTTCATCAAATAAAAAATAAAAAAAAATATTTCCGTTGCTCGGATCTCTCGTGTGGGAGCCAAGTATCCTAACCAACTAGACTACAACGGATTGTCGAAAAATTTGAAATTCAATTATATTCAACATACAAATTTAATTGTTTGTGATGACGTGGCAGCATGGGTGAGGGTTAAAGGTTCAGATTCAGTTATGATAAGGGCAAGGTTGCAAGCAGAACATGATACATTCAACTGTATTGGGACAGTTTCTGCCAAGAGTGGATGTTGGTCTTTTCTTAAGGGTGGATTTGTTCTTAATTCACATTCGAATTCATCTACCATTATCTTTAAGGTCCCTTTCTTGAATTCTTCTATATTTTATTTTATTCACTAGTAAATTTTTTCACACATTTCTAATTTGTCTCAAGATATTTGGTTTTTATAATGCAGAATGCAAATGGCAAAGATGTTGGTATGGATATAACAAGTCTGTCACTACAGCCATTTACTAAGCAGGAATGGAGATTCAACCAAGAATATATAATCAACACTGTGAGTGAGTCCAAGCTAAAACAAAGAAACTAATTGCATTTGCATTTTTAGTTAGAGCACCAAAACTTCATATTACAAGAATGTCTCGTCTGATATGTCTCTATCAGTATAGTCTGTGATGTTAGTGTAGTGTCCAATGTCTGATATGTGTTTAGGTCGGGCCCGTGCAGGAGGCTCTATAACATAGGTCTCAAATTTTAGAGGGCCTCCAAATCTTGAAAAGTCCAATTTTTTTATTTTAATAATAATAATAAATATAAAAAAGTATTATAAAAAAATCAAATAAATATAAATAATGTTATGGTAAAAACCCAATACATTAAACAATTGAGATTGATGATAGTCAATAATTATAATTAAATTCTTTTTTTATTATTATATAATTATATTTTTGTTGTGTTATTTTTAATTATTATAATTGTATTTTTTTTTTTTGTAATTTGAGTCCATTTTTAAATTAGAACTGTATATGGCCATCAACACTGACATATGTAGGTACATTATTACTAGTTTTGTGTTGGTGTATTGTGTTTAGCATTTAGTTATAGTTTGGTTTTCTTTACTGCATTTAACAGAAAAGAAAGCGTGCGGTAACAATTCATGTATCAGATACAAATGGAAAGAAATTACCAGGAGCTTTTGTGCGTATAGAGCAAATATCAAAAGACTTTCCTATAGGTTCTGCAATAGCAAAGACAATTCTTGGAAACACACCATATCAAAACTGGTTTGGAAAACGTTTCAACGCCGCAGTCTTTGAAAACGAGCTTAAATGGTACGCCACAGAACCTCATCAAGGTAGAGTCAACTATACAATTTCAGATCAAATGATGGAATTTGTTAGATCCAAAAAAATCATCGCTAGAGGACACAATATATTCTGGGAAGATCCAAAATACACACCTGCATGGGTTCTTAACCTTACAAGTACAGAACTAGAATCAGCTGTGAATTCTAGACTAAAAAGTCTCATGAACCAATACAAAACTGAGTTCATACACTGGGATGTTAGCAACGAAAATCTTCATTTTGATTTCTACGAAAAAAGGCTTGGACGAAATGCTACATTTCAGTTCTTCCAGGCAGCACATGAATCAGATCCTTTAGCAACTTTGTTTATGAATGACTTTAATGTTGTAGAAACATGCAGTGCAAAATCTAGTGTCGATGCATATATTTCAAAGATAAGAGAACTAAGACAACATGGTATTTTTATGGATGGTATTGGATTAGAGGGTCATTTCACAATACCGAATCCTCCGCTTATCAGAGCTATCTTAGACAAATTGGCAACACTGGATCTTCCCATTTGGTTTACTGAGATTGATATAAGCAAGACACTTGATCACGAAACTCAGGCAATTTATTTGGAACAAGTGCTGAGAGAAGGATTCTCGCACCCTTCAGTGAATGGGATAATGCTATGGACAGCACTTCATCCATATGGATGCTACCAAATGTGTCTTACAGATAATGATTTGAAGAACTTACCATCAGGTGATATAGTGGACAAGCTTCTTCAAGAGTGGCAAACTGGTCGTGTGGAAGGAGTCACAAAAAAACATGGTTCACATAGCTTTTATGGATTCTTGGGTGAATATAAAGTCAGTGTTGAGTATGAAAACAGGACCATAAATTCAACATTTTCTCTAGGTAGTGGTGATGAAACTAGACATGTCACTGTCACATTGTGACTTGAGTGTTATTTATGAAGCTCCTTAGCTTCACTTGAAATTTTATAAGTTTCAAATTTAAATAATGTATCTATCATAATTCATAAATGGTTAGATACCCGTCATAATGTCAAGTATGAAAGTATCCTTTAAAAATAGTAATGTTTAACTTAAGATATTGTCTTCACAATTTTTATGTCTCATCTATTTGTTTAATATCTATTTATGTGGTTGGAGTTTGTCAAAAACACGACAAATAATTTAATGAAGATCAAAACAAATTCTTTTTTTAATAAGCAATTGATTGATTATAAAGCTCGCACTAGCGGTGCAACCCTTACAAGAAAACACTAAAAAGTGTTTGAATAACTTAAAGGAAGTTTAAACCATTCATAACAAATAGATCTAAACTTAATGTATCTCCAAAAGAGGAAGATGATATTAGTACAAACCACATCAAAGCAAAAAACACCCCCCTTAAAGATTATGGCATTCCTCATGAGCCAAATACACCTAATAATGGCTATCCAAACAATGCTGATCTTCACCCTATGATTAACATTCTTCACATTTTCTTGAATTAAACCAAAGTCCGTGAATTACTCTCCATTGATCTCCACCATAATACCCAACCAATCCCATACATGTTTTTCCAAATCTCCTTCACCACATGACAATTAAAAAAGAGATGAGAAAAATTCTCCGGATGGTTGCCACAGAAAACACACTCCAAATTGTCGAAGCTAGTAACTCCCCTTTTCATCAAGAAATCTTTAGAAGGAATTCTTTCGATGTAAAATATCCAAGTAAAAACTTTCAACTTAGGTGGAATTCTAAGATCCCACAGCCTTCAACAAGTTAATTAAATATGACGCCCAACCAAAAGATTTTGAAACATTAACAATATTTGATATGCTAGCTACCGTAAACTCATTTTTCGTATTTGTGCGCCACAAGAAGCTATCGTTCTCCAATTCACTCGAGCTCACGGTTTCCACCTCGGCACAAAACCGGTCGCAGCAAGGCCGCTCTGAAACAGCAACAGCCGTTGAAACAGTGGCTACACCGCAACTAAACAAGCTCTCCAACTTCCAATTGTGGTTACCATTGATCCATACCAACATGTAACTCGGTGGGAGAACTGACTTGGCGTTTTGATAATTCACAAAACAATATTGCGGTAAGCAAGAGTCACCACTGACCATTATTTTCGAAAGGCAACCAAAGAGGGGAATACGTACCCTGGAGGTGTAAGTGTGTGAGTGTGTTAAATTCGAGTATTTAATCTTGTATTAGGTTAGCTATCGTTTGATTTTAGGTTAGCTATCGTTTGATTTTGTTATCTTACCATACACACCCTAATTAAACATACATCTAACACAATTCATAATTTACAGAAAGTAAAAGCAGAAAATAAATCCTAACTATTACAAGGCTTCGGGGTGGGGGTTACGATAAAAAACGGGGAGTGCGAGAAAATAAAACCTAATTAAAGCTATTACAAAGTACGGGCGCCTATACAATGGAGAGAGGGGATGCCTTTTAGTGGTGACATCGATGATTGAAGAACAAAATTACTTGAGATGAAATCTCATCTGCTGCGCGATGCTTGCTATTTGGTTTTTCCGGATCCTTGCAAGCAACTCTGAACAATTTCCTTTTTAACTTTCTTATATCTTGCCTTTGCGTAAGCAAATGAAACAAAAGGCGTCACGTTTCTATTAAAATGATTGCCAAATATTGTGGGAATATCATTTTACGCTGTTGGACTACACACTCATGTTTGAAATTAGTTTTTATTTTAGTGTAAGATTTATATTCCTTTTACTTTTTTAACATCAATTTTTTTGCATTAAAATTTTGCAGGCAAACTAATTTAAATAATTAACCTATTATATCACTCTATAATGCCCACACTCTCAGTCTGTTCCTCGGGTTTACTTCTCACAAGCAAACAAAGTATGGCCATATGCAAACAATTGAATTATTAACTTATTATTAATACAGTCACACTCACACAGTCACGTGATTTTGCACATTATATGAGAGTCTTTATAGTTTAGGGATTTTATACTCTCATGTTAGATTCTGTTTTTTTTTCATCTAGAAAATATTTATAATTTTATGATAAAAACCAAAGCAAAGCGTGTAGTGATTTATAAAGTGGGACCCTAGAAATTTTGATGATATATATAGTAGCATAGCATGTGAAGGAAGAGCACGGGCAGTGGAATGGCATCCAGCTCTATCACCTCCCCCAACGTACAACTATATAGATATGCTAGTAGTTACTACCTTTCACACTTGATTCAACACAGTCTCTAAACATGCTGCAACATATTTCAATTTTCTTCCTTCTCCTAGCATCAGGAGTTTCTTCTCTCTATGGTTCTTAACTATTCCTTTTCACTATTGTTCCTATTTTAAGGTCAACATTAAAATTTCATTCATTAATTCATTAGTATTTGTGTTTTGCAGATGGACCCTTATATGACTCAACTGCTTACACTCAGGTAACAAAACAAATATCTCACTCACTCTCTCTTTGTTTTCTACCTACTTTCTATCACAATGTCAATGTGTTGTGTTGACACTGACAGTGCAAAGGGTATCCTGAGAAGCCACTTTATGGAGGAGGAATTTTCAAACATAATAATATCGCACAAATTAAAACCAACAAGTCTTCTTCACTTGTCATATACAATCTTAATCACGACACCATCTATTCTTTTTCTGGTACGTTTTTATGTTCTGTGCTTTACTATTTCATCCATCACAGCACTGTTTTGGTTATAAAAACAAATATATATAAGAAAAATATTCCGTTGCCGGGACTTGAACCCGGGTCTCTCGGGTGAGAGCCGAGTATCCTAACCAACTAGACTACAACGGATTGTTGTTGTACATTAAAATAAAATAAAACAAATCTGTAAAATTAATTGTTTATGATGACGTGGCAGCATGGGTGAAGATTGAAGGTTCAGATTCAGTTATGATAAGGGCAAGGTTGGAAGCAGAAAAGGATACATACAACTGTATTGGAACAGTTTCTGCCAAGAGTGGATGTTGGTCTTTTCTGAAGGGCGGATTTGTTCTTAATTCACCTTCGAATTCATCTACCATAATTTTTCAGGTCCCTTGCTTCAATTCTTCTATATTTAATCACTAGTGAAACTTTTCACACCTTTGTAATTTGTTTTAAGATATTTGGTTTTGGTAATGCAGAATGCAGATGGCAAAGATGTTGATATGGATATTGCAAGTCTATCACTACAGCCATTTACTAAACAGGAATGGAGATTCAATCAAGAACATATAATCAACACTGTGAGTCCAAGCTAAAACAATGAAATTAATTGCATCTTTAGTTGGAGCACCTAACTTTCATATTACATATATGTGTTAGTATAGTGTCTGATGTCTAGTGTCCGATATGTGTCCGTATAATGTCTGATGTCAGATATGTGCTAGTGTATCTCTGGACATCAACACTGGTATATGTATTTATACTATTACTAGTGTTTGTGTCTTTTGTTTGCGCATTCATTTATAGTTTTGTTTTCTCTGCTGCATTTAACAGAAAAGAAAGCGTGCTGTCACAATTCATGTATCAGATTTTAATGGAATGAAATTGCAAGGAGCTTCTGTGCATGCAGAACAAATAACAAAAGACTTCCCTATAGGTTCTGCAATAGCAAAGACCATTCTTGGCAACAGCCCATATCAGAACTGGTTTGTGAAACGGTTCAATGCTGCAGTCTTCGAAAACGAGCTCAAATGGTACGCCACAGAACCTCATCAAGGCAGAATCAATTATACAATTTCAGATCAAATGATGCAATTTGTTAGATCCAACAAAATCATAACAAGAGGACACAATATATTCTGGGAAGATCCAAAGTACACACCTGCATGGGTTCTTAACCTTACAGGTACAGAACTAGAATCAGCAGTGAATTCTAGAATAAAAAGTCTCATGAACCAATACAAAACCGAGTTCATACACTGGGATGTTAGCAACGAAATGCTTCATTTCGATTTCTACGAACAAAGACTCGGGCCAAATGCTACATTTCAATTCTTTGAGGCAGCACATGAATCAGATCCTCTAGCAACTTTGTTTATGAATGACTTCAATGTTGTAGAAACATGCAATGATGTAAAGTCTAGTGTTGATGCATATATCTTTAAGATAAGAGAGCTAAGACAGCATGGTGTTTTTATGGATGGTATTGGATTGGAGGGTCATTTCACAACACCGAATCCTCCGCTTATCAGAGCTATCTTAGATAAATTCGCAACGCTAGATCTTCCCATTTGGCTTACTGAGATTGATATAAGCAAGACACTTGATCACGAAACTCAGGCAATATATTTGGAACAAGTGTTGAGGGAAGGATTCTCACATCCTTCGGTGAATGGGATAATGCTATGGACTGCACTTCATCCATATGGATGCTACCAAATGTGTCTCACAGATAATGATTTGAAGAACTTGCCATCAGGTGATATGGTTGACAAGCTTCTTCAAGAGTGGCAAACTGGTCGTGTAGATGGAGTCACAGAAGAGCATGGTTCATATAGCTTTTATGGATTCTTGGGAGAATATAAAGTTAATGTTGAGTATGGAAATAGGACAACAAGTTCAACTTTCTCCTTAACTAGTGGTGATGAAACTAGACATGTTACTGTCACACTGTGATTTAAGTAGTTTTATTTATGAAGCTCCTTAACTTCACTAGAAATTTTAAAAGTTTCAAATTTAAATAATATAAGTTATAACTTTCATAGATGGTTGGTTAGATACGCGTCGTAATCTCAAATATGAAAAATATCCTTTCAAAATTGTAGAGTTCTTAACTCAAGGTATTGTCTTCACAGCTTTTATGCCTTATTTAGTCATTTCCTTCCATTAGAATGTAGAAAGCAAATAGTAGAAAACAAATACAACTTTGGTCATTTGATAAAATACATAGTTGTTTGAAAGCAAAATGGATACAAAATCAAAACTTGTGTCAGTTCATTAACTCTGCAAGTAGAAAGAAAAATGGCTCTGTAGTAGAAATACAACTTCAATGAATTGATAAAATACAAAGTTTCATTGAGGGTATAATACCATTAACATAGAGGGTTGTCAAGTTTCATTGCGGGTTGTAAAGTTGGATTAAAAACTGATAAATGCAGGAATTACACAACAATTACATAGTTGGTTTGTTATAATATTGAAAACTCTTTTAACAGTTAGAAAAATTAGAAAAATATATGAGTAATACAAAGTACAATATGTCATGTATCATTTTACAGAACTTGGCATAGAAGTCTACATGCTTTAATGGAACATACATGATTGCACATAAAATTGAAGTCAGTTTTATCAATATATGCTGGTAAAGTTGATTTTGAATAGAAAGAAGAAACCGAATACTGAATTTTTAATGACTCATTATTAAAATGTTTAGAAAAATCATTTACATTTACATAGCCATATAAGAAAAAACATATCTCCCAAACAATCCAAAGGCTGTCAAACCTATAGGCTATAGGATAATTTTTAAATCATAAATAACGGCTGATTTCAGCGTTTGCGATTCTTGAAACCCCATAGAAAATAAAAATTCCGTTGCCGGGACTTGAACCCGGGTCTCTCGGGTGAGAGCCGAGTATCCTGACCAACTAGACTACAACGGATTGATGGCTTCTTTTGAAATCGATTGTATTACTACATTTTACGTGTTAAAACATTTGCTTTTATTACTTTATGATGATCTGGCAGCATGGTGAGGATTGAAGGTTCAGATTCAATTCTTATTCAACTATGATACATGTTGCTATTATTACTTAATTATTGTATTCACTGATACAACTTTTCACACATATGTAATGTGTTGGTTTCTGTAATTTACCCATCAAGAATGCCGATGGCAAAGATTTTGATATGGATACAAATTGTTGTTGTATCTCAAAATGACTTTTCTTATCTTAGATATAACTCATGCGTTACATAAAAGTGGAGGAATGCAAAAGCATTGTCAAACTAAGTTGGAGGAAAGCAAGACTATTGTCCTTGTGCTATTGGCAAATGTCCCAAAATTGCCATTCTCCACCCGGAAAAAAATGTATGTCCCAGTGCTTCAGGAACTTACAACATCTCTTCACATGCTCCATGAATCTTCGTTCATTGTTGGCCAATAATATTCACCCCATAAGGCTTTCCTGGCCAATAAACATCCCAACAGATGTTGAACAGAAGGACCTTTATGGATCTCCTATATATAGAACATACTTATATCATTTCTATGTTAGACAATTGAGCAATGATTTTACATGCTTTGGTTAGGGAGACCAAGATTTTGTGTATCATTGCCTTGTTATATAGTAGTCCTCTACCTTCGCTCTGGCGAGTTTGTCGAGTAAAATTTTTCTTGAATTACTCTCTGCGTATGTGTTGAATTTCCACCTCAATAAAAAAATTTCATCCCGACCCCATTTCCAAGATCATCTAAAGTCCACCAAAATAGGTTGTACTATGATTATTTGTTAGATGTGGGGGAAACATAATCTTATGTCAATGATATTTTATTCCATGTTATTAATGCATTTTTGTGTATGGATTTTTTTTTATATTATGCATAATGAAGTCGAAATGTTTATGATAGGGAGTTTTGGTACTTTATTGGATTACAAGTTCTTCAATAAAAAAACATATTCATCAATCAAGCTAAATATTGTAAAGAGTTATTAAAAAATTCAATATCACTATTACAAAAAAGGGATATCACCTCGGTTGAGAAAAGAGTTTGGACAGCGTCGGAAGTGTTAGTGGGCTAAACGTTCATGGTTCCGAGAGACTTTGACATCACATATCCACCCAAAATCTTAACGCAATAGAGGTATGGGTCACCTCTCTTATAAACCCAACATTTCCTTCATTCCTAGTGGATGTGGGACTTTAGCACTTTCACACTTGAAACCAAACAATCTCCCCCGCAAGTGAGTCATCCACATCACTAGTCTTGATCCACACTAGGATCCACTTTCACTCCACCACCGAGTCAACCTGGCTCTAATACCACTGATGGGTCATCATGAGATAGAAGCATTCACATTCAGTCAAACATTCACCTAAAGATCAAAGACTCGCCCAAACAAGTGAGAGAGACACCACACATTCACCAAAAATCTTAAGGTGCTAGGTGTATGGGTTCTCTCACTTATAAAATATGCTAGGTGTCGAACTTACATTTGTTTCTCAACATAACTCACTTGAAGAAAATCAGTTAAACTTGTGGATATTGTTTTGATGAGATGTCAAATGGATAGTTCAACAAATTTGTCCTAGGAGACATGTTGAAATTCCCATACGAAAAGTAGTCTTGGGGACTTAGTGATTTTGTGATTGACTTGGAGGATATTTCGATTAAGGAAAATGAAATACGCAAAAAGGCTAAGTAACCAACTTTTGGCCTTATCAGAACTTTAAGGATGGAAGTAAGTTAAGGGCAAAACACATGCAAGCGAAGACATGTCAGCGTTTGGAAAAAGAGACATTCGCGACAATTATGTAGATTTCATTATAAATAAGAAATTCTAGCGTTAGGTGAGAAAAGAGTTCAACTGAGTGAAACGTGTGTGTTCAAACACCACATTTTATTTATACAAAGTCTTTTACACTAAGTTATTTTCCTGCACTTTTATTTTCTGTTAAAGTCTTTACTTTCTCTACATTTACATTCTTTTTCGTCTTTTCATTTTTATTCTAAAGGTTTTTCCTACATCAAAATCTACGTCCTTTACACAGAAAACCATATAAAAACAATAGAATATGTCCTAGGATCATCTAGTTGATCCTGCAAGTAACCATTTTGGGAGGACCAGCGCTTGTTTTCCAAATTTCACGGCGAACAAATTGACACGCCCAGTGGGACCTTTCTGTCAAAGTTTCAGTTTCAGTTTCTTTAAAAAAAAATCATATAAAATTCCCTGTTCGTAAAACTTCCGAGTCTTATTGTGCATGAAATTAAGGAGTGGTAGGATTTCTAAAGATTACCCTTATAGAACTAAAAGAAAATATATTAGAATGGTGAATCCAAGAAACAACAATGAAAAACACTCAATTTATACCATAGGGGAAGGCATAGTCGCTGCGAGTTCGACCGAAGCATTCCCTTCCACAATTAGTACGACAGTCATACCATCGACGGTACAAAATGGATTAATATTATCCTCGACAACAAAATAGAGTCATCCTATGACTCCCATGCCAACACCGACTAGTGATTATAGACCCTATATGCCTAGTTTCACGAAGCCCTTAAATGGTCGCGAACAACCTTACATTATGCCAACGTCATTTATGGCAGCTTTGCATATGAACATGTTGACATTCGCTGATAATGTGATGACTATCCATTCGCCATTACAAGGGTCGAGATCAGTTGTCAAAAAATTTACGTTGAGGTTCTATTTGAAAATGAGATTATGAGATAATTTTGCGTTGAGATCCTATTTGAAAATTAGATTCGGATACATTAGAATTTAGATTGCTTCTTCTTTTTAATCTATTTAACTGGGCGAGAACCAAGTTAAATATGAGTTTAATGATCTAGCACTTAGCACACTTAAGCAAATGTTAGCTTACCCTATTTTTCTTTAAGTACTTTGTTATCATTGAAATCCAAAGAGTATGAACATATTTTGTTTCAACAAATAATATTAGACGGTATTATAAGACAAGTTTTTGTATTGTACTGTTTTTGATTATCGAAGCACTGGACAAATTTTTTTCTTTATTTTGTTTGATATATTTATGTACGTGACAAAATAATTTAAATTTTACTATAATATTATTTATTTATATTTAAAATATTAATATTTATGAATCAAAATATAAAAAAAAAAAAAGAAGGAAAAAATATGAAAATATATATTTTTTACTCTGATATGTTTATGCCTCATATAAAATAATAAAACTTTTATTATAATATTTGTATTATTATATAAAATATTAATATTTATGAATCCAAATATTAAATAATGATAAGGAGGGAAAAAAAGATGAAGAGATACTTTTTTTTTACTTTACATTGTTGGATATGTCAATGCACTCGACATAAATAATATAACTTTTATTATAATATTATTTATTAATATATAAAAATATTGATATAATATTTATAAATTATAATATTAAATAATGAAAATTATATTAATGAATCAAGATATTAAATAGAGAGAGATCAAAAATTATATTCTAACATTTTCTGACAATTTGTGTTTGGGACAAAAAGTTGTCTCATTGTTTGGTGAGGGACAAGAATTTGCATTTTTGTCCAATTCCTTACCATATATTTTGTCCAGTCCCATTATTAGTTTTTGCATCAAAGAGGGTACAACAAGAGTTGTTTTGTCCAGTCCCTCATTTTTTAGCAAATCAAATGCACCCCAGGTTAATTAAGTCGTGACCGCGTGTATGAATCGCGGAACTACAATGTATATTGAAGAGATGGAAGAAAAGAGAAAAAGAAGTTTTTCTCTTTTTATATTCACTCTGGTACTGGAAAAATTTAATATATGCCCAACTCACAAGGTGCAATTATGAAAGGGAAACCATCAGGTGATTCAAAACTTCTATTTCAAGATCGTTGAAGTGAAACCAAATACCCAAAATCTAGAAGACACGTTCATAAAAAGGAATGGCGCGTTTTTCATACTCGCTGCAAATTCCCTTGTCCTCGTTAGATTTCAGGACACCTCATCCTGTTGAAGGACCTACGTCCAAGAAGGCTTTGTCCAGTAATATAAAAAAGTATGCTGTGAAAATATAGATGATAAAGAAATAAGGTACATGTTTCATTTATTTTTTTATTAGTTTTGGTTATTACTTTGTCACATTTTCAAACACATTATTCCAATAATGTGTATGCCATTCTTTTATTCATCGAACAAAATTTTAATGTGCATAAATAGTTAAATAAGAAAACATTTATGTAGGTTATGCACTACAAAAAAACGTTTTTAGCCAGGGAACCCATCACCAAACAAAATTTTGCGAGGGGAAAGTTCCCCTAACTAAGCAGGTCATCACAATTAGTTTGTGAGGGACTTGTCACTTCGCTATTTTCTTGGAGCTTCTTCCTCGCAAAATGCAGTCACCTTGCTGCCACACAGGCATAGGCCCAGAGTAGTGGTACCGTGTGGTTCAGTGGTGCAGTATTGTGTCAGTATTTAGCTAAGAGTTAATCCCCTGAAAAATTGCAAGCGTTTTCCAATGGCAAATATACATATAAACATAATAAATATACTAGATAAACATACTACATAAATAAAAAAATTGAAAATTTCATACTGTGTACCTGAATTAGATGGACAATTTTGCTGTAAATTTTGAAGCTTTACTTCAAAATCTTCCTCCTCTACATAAATCAATTGGTACATGAAACACAAAATGAAAATAAAAATTAGATTATAAATTAATTCTTGAAGTAAAGTAAATACATAAATGAATCATTTAATAAAATTATCTGAAAATTTATTATGTTGGAGTTGAGAAAATGTGATGATTTTGGTTGTTGTTGAGAGGAAAAAGAGAAAAAAATGGTAAGAGATGGAGTGAAAACGGTGGGTTTTGAAAATGGAAGAGGAATGGAATTATATTAACATGTTTACTGGGTAGAAGCGGTGGGGTTAGTGGCGTGTCATTAATCATGGGGACAAGAGGCGACAGGCCTCCCCTCGAAAACGTAACAGTAATAACAGACGTGGGGCAGCCCCTAGCAAACTGCATGCTTTGGAAAATGGAGACTGCACGCACACTCTGCCAACTCCCACCGATGGGACTAATGTTGTTTCCTAGGCATGGGGGTACCCCTCGCAATTTAAACTTTGTAATTTTGTTGAGGGTTACCCTTGACAAATTTCTGCTTTATTTGACCATTAAAATGACATTTTAGCACCATTTTCATTTGTTAGGGGGTACCCCTCGGCCCTCGTAATGCATTTTTTTTAAAAATAAAAAATTTCTCTCTTTTCTATTTACGAGGGGTAACCACACTCTATATAAAAAATATTTAAAAAAAATCGGTGCCTTGCGAGGGGCTTTACCCCCAAGCAACGTTATTTTTTTGTTTGGGGTTTTATCCCTAGTTATTGAAAGGTTTTCTTGTAGTGATGATTCTATGGCCACAAAGATAGGTTTTTCTACAAATACCACTTATAAACTATTTTACGCGTGTTATCGTCTTTATTTTACTTTATTTGTATGTATTTATTGGCTTAGTAGTTCAATATTTTCCCACAGTGTATTTAGGTTTTATTGGATTATTTAATGAACTCACAAATGAAAAGCATAAATTTCATTCTTAATTGGAATCACTTAAAGATAATAAAATTACTATCGAGAGCTTGGAGCATATTTTTTATTAATTAACGTTTGTGTTCTTTATTCCTTTTTTTATTCATCATCTTGTATTAGTTAAATTGTCATAACTTGGTTGTACAAGTTGTCACGGACATTTGGTTCAACATCTGTCCCGTGAGGAACAAAATTTCAAAGATCATATTTCTTGGTCGGCTTGAACTCAAACAAACTTAAACGGTCGAAACTCGGAAGTCCTAGGTCTAGATCTGTAGATATTTGGGAGCATCCTTCCACGATGGCTCCACATCAATATCAGCGATTGAATAGAGTCAAATTGGAATTCGATGAATTGAAACTCCATGGATCTGAGGTATTGACTTTGTGGAACCTCGATTTCTTTACTAGAGATGCTATCAAATTCTGGATCTAAAAATTGGATATGACCTTGTGAAAATTGTAGGAATCAGAAGTCGATTTCTACATATGGCGCCATTGTTCCGTTGCGGAACCATAAATGTAGAGGATTGCAAAAACGAAGGTGGAGTGAAGTTTCCTGTGCAATTTAGTGATGCAGCACCACGGATCAGAGGTTGCAATCATGATGTTTTTAAACTAGAGGAGTTGATATTGAATCAATGTCGTTGATCGATGTCGATCTTAAATCGATGTTGTTAATCTTCAATGGGACTTATCAAAAGGGGGTACTTGCATGGTTAGCACTTAAACACCCAAGTCTGTTTATGGTTCAAGATAATCGTAGTGAAAGTGGAGACTAGAGATTGTGTACATGAAAACCCTTTATGAAGGTAATTATATTTCGGGCTTAATGAGCCGAAATAGATAAGTGGGTCTCGTGTTATTGGACTTTTGGCCTGCACTAAAGAGAGGTGAAGAAAAAATTTGATAAGTATTTGAGTTAATATTCGGTTACTCTCTACTTTTAAATAGATTTTTTGTGATACATATATAATTTTGAATGTTGACTTGATGAATATTTTAAACATCACTTAATTAATTTTATGATTTCTTTTTACTTAAGTTATGATATGGAGCTTTTATCCATTTCATTATTTTTTTATAAAAGTAAAATTATAATATTAAAAAATATAAGTGGAACTGACCCATCTGATTGAACAACCCCATTAGAAATTAGGTTCGCCTTATTTTTGATAACCCATTAAATAATCGGACCGACGCACTTCAACCCATTTATATATTTGGCTCACCAAGCCGAAACAGGCTAGATCAACTCATTTATCAGCTCTAGTTATATACTAGTAATTAGTATTTGAAAATTATCCAAATGAGATGGATTAATGAAAAACACGTGTCTAATACTTAATAGGCAACTCACTCAATATTGGGTATGGACTATGGGTGAAGAAACTGTAACATTTACTTTTTTTTAGGAAATTTTTGTTGGAACATGTCAACTTTCGATGTGAACCCTACCAATCCGAATCCACAATGAGAATTAAAACCACAAGTTTCTCTATGAACTTGGATTGAATTTACTTTTTATCTATATCAAATAAAAAGTGTAACTAGTGGATGAAATTGTAACCACAACTCACTCTATCAGTGTTGGAAAATTAAAAATATACAAATATAATCTAAAACCAGTTCAATTGATAACAAACATAAAAATTTGATTACATTAAGGCATATTCCAATATGCAACATGTCACTTCTTCATGTATATCCAACCGAATATAGCATCATGTCTTAGTTTGAATTTACAATCAAAAACACAACTTACAATCCAGCAAATCCAAAATATACAACAATACAACCAAAAAAAACATAACAGATTCATAAATAATTCATGTTTTTCCTTCAACCCTAGCATAAGTCAAACCAACACAAGCATCAACAAAATCCTCATCAATAAAATCAGTAGAAAAAACCTGAATCCTATCTGCATAACCTTTCTCAAAACACTGTGCAATAAACAACCTAGCATATCCATGAATCCTTCTCGTAACAGGCTTCACACACAAAACCGGATTATCCGCCACCGGAGTCACTGTATTCTCCACCCTATAAAAATATTTCCTCGCCGTAACCGGTGCCTGCTCACTCAAATTCTTCAAATTCCCATCAAATTTCGTTGACGGAAGATCAGTATTTATCCAATTATCCTTCAAAAACCCCGCACTCCATAAACTACTCCCCGCTTTCGGTTGCGCCGATTTTCGCGGCTTCCATACACATATAACCCTCCTCGGCAACAACTCTGAAACAGTTTTTCCAAAAACATTATCATCCTGATGAATCAAAAACTCACCTAAATTCTCCTCGAGATACTTCTCAAACTCAGGTGGATCTTCATGGCCAAACTCAGTTCTGATCTCGAGGATTACAATCTCAGACTCAGTCTCCGACAGAAACCTTTTAACATCCTTCACTACAACATCGACGTTATAAGTAACAAGAATTCCATGACAAACACGACGATCTTGCTGAACACGAATATCTAACACACGCGTTCCTCGTACAAGCTGATGATATATTGATAAAGATTGACATTGAGCGAAAGGACGAGTGATCAATGGGAAACCGATTTTGTTCGTTGCGGAATCGTGTGTTCCTGGCCATACAATTTGATTGATGTGAGTTTTGTCGGGGTTGAGATCTTTCATCCAGTTTTTTCTGTCGGGAGGGTGATATTCGGAACCGGGGTATTGTTCTCCGGAGGTTTTTAGATCGGTTAGAGTTTTCTTTTCGGTGTGGATTGTTTTTCTTCTTTCCACTTGTTTTGAGAGATGAGAACCCATCTTGTTTGTTCACTGTTGTTGTTGAAAAAGTTTTTTCTTTCTTGTGGCTTTTATTGTTGGTGTTGTGCTTTTTCTTGTTGTAGCTGGAGTTGGCTGTTTAACATAAAAAGGATCAATTAAAGTTATTAAATTTGTTGTCCAATAATAATAGTGCTAAATATTAAACTGTTTCAACTTAATAATTGGTTACTTTATAACAAGATTTTAAATAGGTGTGGAAGCTTCTATTTTTTTTTAAAGATATTTTTTAATTTCGTATGATGTTGTGTTATGAATTAAACACAATGTTCTATAAAATTTATTGAAAATATTTGTAATATAATAATGTATGATGATTTAAATTTTTTATAATTATAAATAATTAAAATAAATAAAATAAAATAAAAGATTTAATGGAAAGACACCGTTAGTGTAAAGAAATTTTACAGTGTTAATAAAAACATAACTGTTAGTTAGGGTGAGAATAGGTTAGGCCGGTCTATAAGAGCCTATGACCTAGCCTATATAAGATCAGGTCAAGCCAGGCGTATTTAACAAAAAAGTCAGACTTAGACCTTTTTAAAAGCCTATTTAATAAAATAGGCCAGGCTTAGGCTATTAAAAAAGTTTATCAGATCTTATAGGTCGGTCTATATTTTCATGTATATTAAAAATAGGTTAAATAGATCGGCCTATATTTGCATGTTTATTAGAAAAAAGACTAAATAGGCAAGCCTATATATGCACATATATTAGAACAAAGGCTAAATAGGTCGACTTATATATGCATATATAGGACGACTTATAAGGTTTCTTAAATAATATGGATTAATTAAAAACCATAATAAAAAATAGGCTTACAGGCCAGGCCAGGCCAGACTCTTAAAAAGGTCAGGTCAAGTCAGAAAAGAGAGCCTATTATAGGCTATAGACCAGACTCAGACCTTTCAAGTTTATCGTAGGCTAGGCTCAGGCCTTATAATGCATAGCCTAGCCTAGTCTATTTTCACCCCTACTGTTAGTTTTTGTAGAAGTTTGACTTTTTTTTAAATCACATATAAAATATTACTTTTTAAGTGTTGTGATGCACTAACCGTGTAAAGTATTTTATACTAACAATACACTACCTTAAGACATTAGGTATATGGTCCATTTCACTTATAAAGTGATCAACCTTCATTTTTTCAAACAAAATGAAACTTTTATCTCACACTTAAGTCAACAATCTCCCCATCAAGTGTGAGTTCATCCAATGCTCATCTCCAGCGGAAAATCTTACGTCAACATACACTTGTATCATCATTTACACCCATTCACATCAAAGACACTTCAACAAAATACGTCGTCTGACCACCACCTTATTAGAAAGACTTTTGATACAAGGAGTTAGTCTCTTACTTGAACCATTGACTTTAATACTATTGATGGATCACAAGGAAGAGCATTCATGTTTGATTAAGAGCAACCACACAAGTGTGAGAGAGAGAGATACCACATATTATCCAAAACCTTAAGACATTAGGTATATGGATCGTGTCACTTATACAAAACTCAACATCCATTTTTCAAGTAATGTGAGACTTTTAACTCACACTTGAGTTACAACACCCTCTACCTATTAAGTCACATGGTACAAAGATGTTCATATCCAAATATTTCAGCTATTATAACACTTGAAAAATATGTGTAGAGAGTTTCTATATCACAATCATGCAGAGCACAATTTATGGGACAATTAACACATTTGTCATGTAACATGTTTCTTGTAGAAAAGCAATTTCTACATATCCTCAAAATCAAGTTATTGACTTTCGATGGTGCTTTAATCTTCCAAATGAGGTGTCAATGACTAGAATGTCTGAAAAAACTAGTATTAATAAGGTCTTGGATAATCAGCCAATAAAAACTCTTTACCGAGTAGTTTTCATTAGTCTATATGTTCCAAACCCGTCTATCTGCTATCACCAAATAAAAAAGCTTAATATTGAAAATAATTCAACACTAATTAGATCGAACATAATATTGACTAATTGATAATTCAACATCTTAGTATCAGGAAAAAAAAGGCAAGACACACAAAGATGATTATGACTTATGAGTTTGCAACAAAAGAGATGATGGAATAAGAGAAGAACCGTCGCTGTCATTTTTCATTTAAAACTAAAATATTCAAATCATCTCTCATATAACATCTGTTTCCTTCTCTCAAAATAAATTTAACACTACATATGCTACGTCATACAAAACTTGAACAATGATCCACCGATGAGACGAAAAAATATGTGTTAGAAAAGTATTGAGCTTTGCAGAATTACGATATAAAACATTACGGATCCGTGAGATTATCCCATCCTAATTTACCAATTAAAACAAGATTAAAAGCAGTGAGTTTTTAAAACTCATACACCTCTCTTTTTTCTTTTTTTTTATTTCCAATTTATCCTGGACAACCATTTTTTTCACTTCGGAAAAAATAATGTCCTCAATATCCACAATTTTTGGAATAATAATATTTTAGTTACAGGTGTGCTATTTGTACACTATTTTTCATACACCACATGTACACCGTAAACAACAACAAGGCAAAAATGTGGTTGCACAAAATCCAAGAAAATATAAATTAATAAAAAAATAAAAATAGTATATTAAATGTAGAATTATACGGTGTAGTGTACACTGTAAGTGTACATATATCTTTTCTGTTTTAGTTAATACGTTTTCTTTCTAAAAATTGTTGATTTGTGTTGTTTACGTCACAACATAAATTTTTTTTTAAAAAATGTTGTTACCACATATTATTCTCTAGACTAATAGTCTACACATATTTAATAATTAAATTTATCGAAGAAATAAAACGTGTTAAATTTTTTAAAAAAATTATTCCTTTTATTATGATCATATTTGACTTGATAGATTAAATAACTCAAATACTATGTTCACTCTGAATTATAAAATTGAACAAATGACTAGTATTTGTTTTTATTCAATTAAACTTATGTTCGATTATATTGAAGATTTAGAGCCTCAATTAGTCAGATATGTAATGTGTGGATGTGAGTTGGATCATTAGGCATTATTATTGTTGAGTCATAATTGATTAACATTTTTTAGTGGTCCACTTGTATATGCCGTCCAAACTTGTCTCTCTTGATCATTGTTTATTTCGTTTTCTTGTACTAATTGTCATGATCAACTGTTTTTGTTTTGATAAACTGTCATCTTCAATTGTTGTTATATTATCTTTTTTGTCAAATAATTTTCTTCAAATGAATGGATAACATCGTTGAAATTACGTAAAAACCTCCAATTCGTCCAAATGGACCTATGCCAAAAAAAAAAATTATAATTATCTTATATAGCAGGTAATATGTTGTACCCTTTAAGGACTTTCATCAAAATCAAATGAGTGGAAACTTTATTTATATCTTTTAAAAATAGGGATACACTTATTTAAATGAAAAAAGTTACAACCACCACAACAATGGATTGGTTACAATAACAACCTGATTAAACCAAAAATTAGGACGCACCTTGCCCCCGTTAGGTATGTATATTTTGCCTGTATTTTTTTGTGGAACATACCAAAATTTTAGATTCGCAATTTCAAATACGTCTGTTCTGTGCCGTTCTATTTTTTTTTTTGTATTTTGTGGACACGGTTATATACATAAAATTTTATTTTTTTAAACCTAAAAGATGTAAAATCTATGGGCATTTCCCGCCTCGCCTTCACTTTTTGCAGGACATGTCAAAGTTTAAGGTCTGCACCCTTAATTAAACATACTTCGTCCTATTTTTTTACGGACTTTTAAAAGACGGAATCAAACGGGACGGGTATGCCGTTTGCCACCCCTACCAAAAACTATCCTAAAGGCATGAATATAGTGTTAGAAAATTAATTTAAACTAAATTTCCTTATAGTATTTCAAGCACTCTCGAATGACTTAGAGTTTTGATGCAGGAATACTCAGGATAATTCAACCTTATCGAGTATTCTACAAGACAGATAAAAACTCGAATATATAGAAGAGTGTCTGAAATTTATTCTAGAGAATTTGCGTTTTTGTGTTGTGATTTTCTGAATTCAGAATGAATTATTTATAGGTCATATTGGTATTGTTTCACAAGATAGCGACCCTTGGTGAAACAATCTCTTTTACCAAAAGTCACAATGATCGGCCTACAACAACACACTTCAAGAGTTGCATGGTTTCATTCTGCAGCACTTTATAAAGTGCCGGCATTTTTTGAATCCACTTCTCTTTTGAATCCACTTCTCTTCTCTTGTCAAAACAAATATTATAATAATTACAACATATAATAAACTCAGCATCACGAAAAGAAGGAAGAAAAAAACAGATTAATATCTTACATAATAATAACACAACCACACATACCACCTAAAAAACACGACCAATTAATATGTGAGCCCTCAAAATCCAAACATTAAGAAATTGGGTGCATTTAGTATTTGATTCACATCACATTCATGTTCTTGAAGTATCGGACATTTTTTCATAGATACAACTATGAGGAAAATTGGAAAATAATAGATCATAAAAATTACATAATTGGTGTGAATGTGTAAGTCCTAAATCACAACACATTTTTACTATACTTCTACAACAAATTATCTATCTCTACTAGTTTTGTGGTTGTGGTCTAAGAGTTGCTACTGTATGTGACTATTAAACCATCCAAAGAAAGACATATCATAGGATTCATTCTTCCTTATGTCATTCTTTGTATAACATTATGAAGTGTTTATTTAAGAAAATTTCTTTACCAACTTCCTTACTTATGAGGGTCACCCCCAGCGAAAAATCCAATTTACCTCTGCTTCGGAAATGAACTTCTGAAATATTTTTTTTTATAAAAAATTTTCATATTTCGGAAGTGCATCTCCGAAAACACCTCATGGGGGGTGTTTTCGGAGATGAACTTCCGAAAACACCTTTGTTCAGATTTTGGGGGGTTTCGGAAATGAACTTCTGAATTATGCAGAAACTGTGTTTTTTTTTTATGTTTTTGGAAACAGTCTCGTATTTTTAATTAAAGGAAGCCGAGAAATAAAATAAGCGACAAATAAACAGAAAATACTAATATGATAAAAAAATAATATATACAACCCGATCTGAATCCAAATAATAATAGTGTGCTAAAGATACAATCCGAAAACAAAAAATAAATAAACCCGACCACTACTGGGTGTGCCCAACCCTCTCTCCCTGGGACCTCCTCTGCCGCCTGTATGCTGCCGCACGACCCGCATCAGTGACGATCATCTCCATCACGGCCACTGCCTCTGGACCGCCCTGATGAACGAGCCCTCGATCCAACACGTCCCGCCCAAGCATCTCTATCTGCTAGCAGATCGGCATGAGATCAATGACGTGGTCATCCTCGGCCTGCTGGTTCTCCAGGATCTCCTCGTGTGCTGGCCTAGGAGCGCCGGGAACGTCGGGTGTCAGCAGAGGATGGGACACCCGGTAGAACCATGTAAACAATTGGGATCGATTAATATGCGAGACAAAAGAAAAAACTAAAAAAATTGCACTTCTGATACAATTCGGAAGTTCATTTCCGAAACTGGGATGGAGGTGTTTTCGAAAATGAACTTCCGAAACACCTCTGCGCAGAACTTCTCTGCAACCTTCAATGGCAGACCCCAAAATCAAACTTCAAACCTATGTCTACACATTCTAAACATCCTAAATATCAGTACAAACCTAACCTAATACATTTTTTGCTATTTGTAAACACCCTAATATAAATTTTAATCATAGATCTTAAAATCAAAATGTTTACCGATTGAATAGATTGGAGGAGTTTTGAATGTAGTAGAGCAAGTAGATGGAGCCTTTGGTGTAGCTTTGAAGTGGTTTGTAGAAAAATCTCTTTGGGGTTGAGTTTGGAAGAAGATTAGGGTAAATGAATTGGGGGAGGGGGTTGTTTTGCTTAATCTGCAAAACGCGCAGTATTTCGGAAATGAACTTCCGAAATGCTGTTTTCGGAAATGAACTTCCGAAATAAGACAATTTTTTCAAAAAAAAAGGCGTTTTCGGAGATGCATCTCCGAAAACACCTTTTTCTTGCATTTCGAAAATGCATTTCCGAAATCAGGGGTAATTTGGGTTTTTCACCAGAGGTGGACTAGAAGGTTGGGAGGTGGCCAAAGAAATTTCCTTATTTAATTAGAAATATATCAAAACTGTGAGTGGTTCATAATGTTTATTTAATTAGAAATATATCAAAACTTTGAGTGGTCTCCTCCTATGGTTTCTCTAACTATGGTTATGTCTTTACTCTGCTAATTTACTAATTACTCTCCTAAGTTCATTTGATAAAAAGAATTGAACTATTGAACTGAACTGAGCTGAAGTTAAAATAATCGAACTGTTATGTTTGATTAGTGAACCAAACCATTCCACAAACAGTTTTAGAACCGAACCGTAACTGAAACCGAGCCGAACTGAAGCTGAACCCAAACTAAACCAAAACTGAAAATGAAAATTGCTTAAAACAAGTAAAAAATATTTTAAAAAATTTAAAAAATAGCTTAACATTTCGGTTCTTTGATAAACGGTTCGGTTTGGGAAAAATTATCTTCTAACGATTCGGTACAGTTTGAAATTTTGAAACGGTATACCAAATCAATAATTTTAGTTCAGTTCGATTCTTAGTAAAATGAAATGATTCGGTTGTAAATTGGAGTCAAACCATAGAGGCTTGAAGTTACATAGAAGCGATACGAATAAGGAATGATCTGGCAATCCAAAGAATCGGGGTGGGGAATTTCATTCCACTGTTGAAAATTGTTCTATTTTGTTTAGCGCAATGTTGAATTTCGGCCATTATATAATAGTTTAATCATATATAATGTTTTGGATATTCAAATATAAGAAACTTTAGATGTAGCTTAAAGCTAACATCAAGAGATACAACTTTCTTGAAGTTACGAGAGTCTAATTTGAACTCTAAAAGATGAAAAGGGAAAATAAATCAAGAACGCAAAAGAATCTAGGTAGCACATTGTGGTGCTATGCGCTGAAGGCCAACACATCAAAAATTTTAAGTGAATTGTGATGCCTCCCGTAGCGAAAGCCAAACACTGTCATATGTTCGTGCCTTTGTATCGGCGTATAGAGATTTTCCACGACATTGCACTATAGTGTAAAATTAAGTTATTAATCATTATTTTATCAACCCTAAGAGTCCACTACCATCACATATTTAGTGGGAAGTAAGGAAAATATTTGAATCATCACATTTTAGAAGTAAAAATGTATCAATGCTTAATTTGTTTAACATAATATTGAAATATAGTAAAGTTTGAATTCAACTTAAATATAACATCAAGAGACATAACTTCTATGAAGATGTGATGGTCTAATTTGAACTCTAAAAGGGTGAAAAGGGAAAATAAAGTTAAGTGTGCAAGACAGTTTGGATATAGCATTGTGATGGTCTCATGCAGTGAAGGCCATCACATTATAATTTGAAAGCGCATTGTAACGGGTCATGCAGTAAAGGCCAAAAATTGTCAAAAGTCCATTCCTTTGCATCAGCGCATAGAGATTTTTCATCACATTGTGCTACGGTCTCAAATTGAATTATTTATCACTATTTTATCAACTGTAAAAGCCTAGTACCATGACTTATTTAGTGGGGGGCAAGGAAAAGATATTAATCATAAGATTTTATAGGTAATAAGGTATTAAGACTATACTGACAGAATTGTGTTAGGCCATATATGGAGATAAGTTTACCAAGCTTGGAAGAATAGGGCTCAGAAGAAGCAATACAAAGCTCACTGAGTGTGGGCAAATACCACATTTCACCCAAAGTTGGGTTTCTTGTCGCCTATTGGTCGCGATACTCGTCTAGCCTATTGATCACATCACTCGTTCCTATTGGGATTGGATTATACCATCTCCCCATCCACTTATGAAGTGTGGGGACTGATGTAACACCCTAAACCTCAAAACTTTATTAAAATAATTAAATGAAAATTTAGGATGTTACTCGACAAAACATTCATACTTTCATCATTTGAAATTCAACATCTTGCAGCAGAATTTAATCATAACATTATACTTCAAATATTCATTTCAAAATAAATCTAAGTCAATAACTTAATTCATAAAGTAATCCAAAAACAACTCAAACGTCTCGTTCCCAATGTTATATATTAGAGCATTTTTAAACCAACTAAAATAACAATAGCGAAAAAATAAATGAATATAATCTCTAAGGCTCTCTTGCAAACTCACAACAGCTAGATCATTCCTCCTGAGTATTTGTATAATAAGTACCAACAAACACAACCTTCGATATATTAACAGTGTAAAGAAAGCAAAAGTAGATTAAAATACACAACAACCACTTTCATTCAATTACACATCAACACTGCAACAATTATTCTCATTCAACATGATACACAATTCACACCAATTCACAAAGTTTTCATGCATGCAATCTGACTCGCGACTCAACACTACGAATGTGGTACCAACTCAACAATGGTTCTTTATACGAACCGGGTTCCCTCTTCTGAGCTATGGACAATCGACTGTTTCACGCTCCTTGTTTCTTATTTTATTGGAATTTTTAATGGACCAATCAATTGTTCTAGGGTGTCAATCGATTGCCAGCTACAACTTTTCCAAAAATTCCAATTTTAATAATGTTTCAGTAATTTTAATCACTTTTAAACCCCACCTAAACATGCCATAACAACTTATTTCGAAAATCTAACATTTTATGTCAATCATCTACTGTTATTACATCTTAAACCTACCGATTACATATAATTTCATCAATTTAACATTACCAACAATGCCTCATGAAAATCACTGTCATGCTTATCATCACCAACACAACACATCAACAAGAACTGTTGAAACAAGTTTGGTTATGCAACTATCCTTGAATTTTAATGATAACAAAGTATATATTGTGTAGAGAACAATTTTGTACTCTAATAGTTTTTTAAGTGCAAAAATTGTGATTAATAGACTTTGGATCTAGACTAGCAAGTTTTGGACTTTGGACTAGTGAATCTTTTGACTCTGAACAAGTAAACTCTGATCTCCAGACATCAAACATACGCTGATCCTTTAAATAATACGAAGATTTGTTTATATAAAAAATCCGGCATTTGAATTATTAAGAAAACTCTTACGGAAAGAATCTTATCTAGAACAACTCTGAAGTCTCACTCTCTCCAACATTCTGAAGAATGACTCTGAACTATGATCAAGTTTCATCATGTCTTATTCGAAAGCTCTGATTTAAGAGGATACCTTTGAAAGAATATATTGAGAAAATAGTAGTACGACATCAAATATCCTCTCCATTACCCTGCTAATCAGGATAAAAGACTGCACTTCTGTACCAACATTGTTTCCACTTGTCCCATCCTTTCTCTCCCACTATATTGCAAGTGTCACTCTACTATAGTATAATCAAGCGTCTTCATGCAAGTTGTGATATTAAGAAATTTCAACTTCACCCTCCAACGTGTTTATTCATCATTTATATAAAGAGGTCTTTGAAGTATGGAAAAATAATAAGTAATGAAGTGAGAAGCACTAAGAACAAAAAATGAGAAACTACACAAAAAAGGAAACCATTATTTTTAAAGCTTTATTATACTTTTTCATTCTTTTTTAGAAAATCTTGTTTGCACTAAATTGTGTGTATCTGCTTTCTTAAAAGCATTTTGTAAATACAAATCTTGTATTCTAAACCTTTGGTTAAATTCCTTAAGGGACTAGGGTACAGTCAGAATAGGTGAAGTGGTAATTGGGGAAGTGTGACCCAAATTGGCACGGTGCGTAGTATATCCCTTGCCATCGAGAAATATGGTCTCCATTCCATTATCGTCATCGGCATGTTGCGTATTGTATAGGGTCCTTTCATCATCACCTCATCACATTCCTTGGCGTTCTTGAATTCCAGAATGAAATACCTTTCCTCATTGTAGAACATATCCGGTAGTTGCACAAATGACCACATCTTAATCATATAGTTCTTCACTGCGTTCATGCTAAGATTCCCCCAATGGCATACATGATTATAGCTGTGTCCCGGAACCAAATTTCGGATTCAACATCTCTAACCACGATTTCCACCTCCTTATCCCCATCCACAATCACCGGTGCCACAAACTAGATCGCCTTCCCATTCGCAGTTTGACGATTTCCGTGAATGACATTTACCCATAGCTTTGTGTCACCATTATTCTTCACTTCTTTTCCGTCATCAACCTTCACCTTTGATTTAGGTTTTGGTGTAAATCCTAAATCCCCATCTTCATTCACTGGTCTTCTTTCACCACACCATCCTCCTTGAGGACTTCATTAGGAATTTCTTCTTCTTCCTTTGTACCCTTCGTTTCCGTCACAACCTCGCCTTGTGTGCTCGTCGTCGGCGAACACGATACCTTGTTCGGTGATCGCCCTTTCTTCCGTGACATCACTATTTGTTTAATAATTCAAATTGCTTAGTGTTGCTTATTAATAATAAGGAAGATGAAGTGTATTTGTCAACTTAGTTGCCACATATCCAAACATAAACGAACGTTTGAGAAAAATAGACAAAACTTGACTCATACACCTATATTTTTAAAATTGAAGAACTAATAGGACCACTTTTAAAATTAAGGAAGCAAATTGAACCCCAAGATAAAGTTATCGATACAAATGTATTTTTCCTATGTAAAATCAACTATCTAGCTATTAATAGAAGATACCACCATATTCCCTAAAATGTCATTTTCTATTTTTAAATTTACAAAGCACAAAGGTTAAAATGTTTTATTCATAATCAACCTATTTTTTCAACCTTCCCATCATTTCTCATGTTGCCACATGTAATAAACCAATGGACAATCCAATAATTCTCATAACATATATTTTCTTTTCACTAAAACCATGGTACACCACCCTCCAATTTCAACACATTTCCACTTCACTTTTAAATATCTTTTATCTCTCTCTCTCTCTCTCTCTCTCTCTCTCTCTCTCTCTCTCTCTCTCTCTCTCTTTCACATGGTATAATATTTATATTGGATTTTTCATTATAAAATTAAAAATAGTATTGAGAAGATTTTAACAAAAAAAAATGCATGTTTCTTCCCCTAGCAATGGCTGGCACCTAAAATGAATAAATGATAAAGATAAAGATTACCAAGTACGCACAGGGAGGTTTAGGAGATGTGGATGCCTTGTGTAGAGAATATGAAACAGTTGGATGTGAAGGTTGATTAGGACCTTGTAAATTTAGGAATGTTTGGGATTTGCGATAATAGTTCTAGTAGTACTGATTCCAACGACCATGGTGATAGAGATAGTGGCCATCATTTTCTCTATTCTTTCCTAGGACAAGCAAGATATTCAATGGAATATAGTTATTCAAGTTGTAAGGGCGTCAAAAACTTTGAGACTTTCTATACTAATGAGGATACAATGGCACCGTTTTGAGTCTCAGGTCTTTAGGACGACCAACATCGCCTCTTCCCAAATACAAACGAATGGTTGGGTTTTCATCAAGGGTTGAGATCATAAGAAGGTATTTAGAAATCACACCTACAATAGGTATCTATTTTTTCATTCTACGACACTCAAAACATGAACAAAGGTATATGGGTATCTATAGGCGATCTCATGTAGAGGGTTCTGCTTACCTTGCATTCAAATAAATATAAAAATTGGAAAGAAATATTTGTGAAGCTGCTAGGAATAGGAGAATGATCTATGGTTATATTTAAAGATACCAACAAGCACTATTTCCCTTTGCATTCGATGAGAAATCTTGTGTCAATAAGCGTCTTCTATAATGAATTCCTAAGCGAGACGGAAAGAGAGACTATTGAGCTCTAGGATGTGTTCTATGTCATGAACACCAGAAAGATAATGGAGTATGACCAGAATGATGATTGTGATACCGAGATGGCTAATTATTTGAGTAAGAATTATTCTCTTAGTTGAATGCTATATTTGTGATTATTTTGTCTAACCTTTCTCTTCCTTTTGGTAGGAATAATGACCCTGATTACCGTTTTTTAGAAGAAAACTCTTCATACAGAGAGAAAAGTTGAACAAGGTGAGGCGTGGTCCAATAATGGTCCTAAGAGAAATTATGTGAATTTGATAATCCGCGACAAAGAGAAGATGATGGAAGAGGAGATTATAATCTCCACCTTGCATATTAACATTGTTAAGTCAAGGAAGACTGATGCGACTTATTCTCTCGTCTAGGATATGAAGCACAAGGTAGCCAAAGGCAATGCCTAATAGATCTAGATACTAAAACCTCCATTGTTCTAGAGATGGCATCTTCCCAAGGGATCACTTTGTCAGCTCTTACTGGGAGTAAGACGACACCCCCTCTCTAGAATGAGGATTTTGACACCAGGAGTTTTATGTGGAACATTTCAATTTCCCAGTTCATTTTCCCAACTATCACAAGATGGAACTCATGGCCAAATGATGTGTGGTCAATCACAAGTATTCGAATCACGTCAAAGTAATACAAAAGATTATTGTTCCCACAGAGACCAATCATCAATCTATCGACTTCTATTGTTAGGGTGCTTATCTAAGGCGGATCAATTTAGTTG
Source organism: Vicia villosa (assembly GCF_029867415.1). Taxonomy (NCBI): domain Eukaryota; kingdom Viridiplantae; phylum Streptophyta; class Magnoliopsida; order Fabales; family Fabaceae; genus Vicia; species Vicia villosa. The sequence continues at coordinate 17,850,746 of NC_081182.1, read as the reverse complement.
TTCGAGAGTATATAGTGCAAGAAAATAAAAAGGATAAAGTAAATTGCAGATAAAAGACAGGCTCGAATGTAATTTACATCAGTCAGATAAAATATTTCGATTGTCTTTTAATAGAACTATTTACGGGGCAATATTTTCTACTCTTGAAAAGAATCAATTTAACGGGAACTTGTCGCTTTCGCGGACTAAGAACCGAGTTTACTCTCTAATCAATTCCTTCTATTGTCATTTATAGAAGGTGCTTTTAGCGTTAAAGAAGCAAACATATTTATAAGAAATTGGTTACTTGACTTAGTAAAAAAGTAGTTTTAACTTGGAACATTTTGGCTTTTCCAAAAAAAAAACTTGGAACATTTGACTTAAAAGAGATTCATGGCTTTCGCTCAAGAATCAGATTTCAAACCCATAAACGCGTCCGAAAACAGTTTCAAAATTGTTTTCTAAAAGTGTCAAAGATTCCTAATTAACTAAACAAAACACTTTCGCTCTTTTTGAATGGTTAAAAACTAACCAAGTTTAACTTTGAAACTAGGACGACTTTCGATCTTATCCAAACAATTAAGTACGGAAAACTTGTGTTAAAAGTTAAAACAGTCCCTAAAGTATTTCTACAGATACAATATATGAAATGTTATCGTGACAACTATCTTTGCATTCTAACCTTTAAAAGTTTAGAAAGACATGGAAATGAAAGTAAGCATATTAAAGTTGAGCATGTTAAAATAGCAATAAAGACAAGCAAGATAATAAATCAATTAAAGCAAGTGCAAGACAAAAACGATTAAATAAAAGTAAGACTGTAAATAAGGAACCTGCTCCAAATCGGAGACTTGGATCTTGTACAACTGAAAGTAAATGCTAATGGAATAAAAATGGTGGAAAAATTAAAAATGTGCTCCAACCTAATCAACAACGAATAGTGCAACAACCCCTCCATGTGACGAACTGTTGCTTTTACAAATGGTAAGTATAAACTTAGTATTGTAAACTAATTGGATGATGATCAAATGAACGAAAACTCCTATTTATAGAAGTTCTTCAGGCCATGCTTTTACAGGAATGTTCCCCAACTTCTTTTGGGTGGGATTTGCTTTTGTGAAGACGGCGGGCGCCGGACAAGGGTGGCGGCCGTTGATTGTGCAAATTGGAAGATCGTGAAGGACGTGGCAGTTACCTCCTGGGTGAAAGCAGACACGTTATGGAGTCTCCTAAAGCGGCCGCCAAACACTAATTTAGGTCATGCAAGTTTCCTTATTTTTGAAAAAATCTTGTATGAACCTACGATAGAAACTTGCATGACCTAAAAAACTTCTTATGCCTTGTTTATTTATGGGAGTGGAAATTTTTCTCTCACTTATTTTCACTTGATTAACCTCAATCCTTTTATGGGAGATTCTCTGACTAATTATTATGCCTTCTCTCACCATGAAGTAATACATTTCCCAATTAAGAATTAAATTAGATTTTTAACATCTTTCTAATACAAGAGATAATTTAAACAAGAAAATATCAAAAATAGAACAAAAAAATCATCTATAAAAACTTCAATTGCTTTTCAAACATATAAGAGAATATGGACATAATGCACCTTTGAAATGTTTCAAGAGTGTTACTAAAAACTTCTGATGCCATTGCAATTTGGTTGTAATTATTATGTTCGGCTAAACCCTCTAACAACTGATCAATGAATGGAAGGGGAAAATAATCCTTTCTCGTTCATGATCACAAATGTTCCTCCTTTCTTTGGAACTACATGAACAAGACTTACCCATAATCTGTAAGATATTATATATATAAGACATACATCCAACAACTTCACCACTTCTTTTCAAACTACTTCTTTTATTCAAGTATTGGGTTTTCTTTATGGTTGTACTATCAACTTGTATCCATCTTCCATCAGAATCTTGTGCATGCACACCGTTGGGTTGATCACCGACAAGTCTTTAATCGCCCTTTCTAGTGCTCTTTTGTGTTACATGATTACTTGTAGTAACATATCTTCTTCACCCGGGATTATATGAGAGTTGACGATCATTTGTAATATGTTTTCTTCAGTTAAGAACACATGTCTTAGACGGGACGGAAGGTGTTTCCACTATATTCCTTTTGTTAGGCCTTTTAACTCTTCCTTTACATGGAATATTCACAAGTCTTACAACTAAACTATTTTGAATCGGCTTTGGGGTGTCTATGCTTTCATCATAGTTATAGATTTTCTTTCTATTTGATCTCCATTACATTATATTACGCTTATTGATAGACTCATAACATATTCTAGTGACAGCTTTGGCACTTGATTTATATAAATTCATCAATGATGATATCAAGGATCTCCACATTATGATTCCTTCTCACATCTTCTTTATGCTTCATTGTACCACATACATCTAGCTTAAATTATTCATCATACACTTTTAAGGTTATTGTACCTGTAATACGGTGAACTGACTTTTTATAATCGAAAAATGTTGCGGTTAAGCATGAGTCGCCACCGACTTTTATTTTATCCAATTTTAGGAAAGGCTAAAAGAACAGGAAAAGACCTTTAAAAAAGATTTTGAGTTCGGGGGGTAAGTTATGCGAAGGGAAGGTGTAAGGCACCCTTTGCATCCATGGTTATCCATGGGCTCTTAATTGCTTAGCTCACTTTTGTTTGTTTGAAATGTTTGAAAAGGAGGTGTGAAAAGTAAAAACTTTGAAAAAAGAACTTTAGCTTGTAAATAAGCGTAGTCTTTTTAAATTTGATTTGAAAAGAGTGGGAAAAGAGTTTTGAATTTTAGAGCAAGCAATTAATAGCAACTACCCTAAGTTTAAAAGTTTTGTTCTTTTAGTCTTTCAGGTGAAAGGATCTGTCCATACCATAAGAGGGCAGGAAGTCTTTCAATTGGATGTGATCGGGTCATCGAGTAATCATTCGCCATAAGACTGTCCCTTGCCATAAAGAGGGCAGATAGTCTAAGGGAAGGATATAATAGTCATTTTATTTTTCAGACATCATGCGAGGATACCTTAGCAATTGGGACAATCTTTTATCGAGGCAACTTCGAGGGAGTTTCAATAACTTTGAAGGCAACATTGCTTTAGGTATCCTCGGAATCGAGGGACTTGACTATTTAGTACACTTAGAGGCAACATAATCGTTAAGGCAACGGGCAACAAAGGCAACAAGAGGAATTACCCTAAAGGTGTGTGTGGGTGCAACAGATTAAGTTCAAATATTTAATCTTATATTGTTAGTGTTCTAACGTTTGATTGATGATCTTGCACTCCCTAGGATTACTAACCACGCAGTTTAAAACGAGCAGAAATTAAAGGCAGAAGTTAAAGTTCCTACGCTATTACAATAAACACCTGCGGGGATGAGGGAAATTAAAAGGCGGAAATAAGAAAAATCAACAATTAATTTTAAACATCTCTGAACACTTTAATCTTCATGAACCTTCGATTGACTCTGAAAATGACAAAAATAATAGGGGTGAGTGTAGGCGGAATTCTTTAACAGATCAAGTAAACCCTAGTTGAACCTATAAGGAAAATGTAACAATTAATAAAAATTAAATTTAAGAAAAAGTGTCGGAACTTAGCTTTTTGATTGGCATGGCGCGTAGGCGGAGAATTTCTGATTAACCCTGAAAATTTGAACAAAGACAGAAAAGGTTAGTGCATTGACTGATCTAAACCCTAATTGATCACAAATCCTAAAGGTTTACAAACCCTAAAGGGTTTTTTAAGAAAACTTATTGTGACCCAAAACATTTATATGGCTAAGAATGCGTTATCGGATAACACCTACCTGAGGATTCTAGAGTTTATAAAAGAATCGAGGTTAACAGGCCTAAAAATTAATTATCAATCTTTAATTAATTAAATTGACAAAAATATGTTTTTCGATTAAATTATCTAATCCTAATAATTAATTTAATCCATTAAAAGAAATTTTTTAAACAAATAATTAAACAACTAAATTAATCTTATTAACAATTAGACCCAAATCAATTGTTTAATTATAAAATAAGTATTATCAAAATTATAAAAAAAGAAAATTTATTGAATAAACAAATAGATAGCATTAAAATAATTATTGAATAAATAGAAATAAAACAAAACAAAATAAAATAAAAGAAGATTGGAGAACTTAGCTGGGCGCTGCGATCACGTGTGGACATCTCTTGAGGGTGTATGATGAGGATGCGGGCTTACATGCGTTTGATCAGCCAAGAGAATAATCCTACGGCCAGTACCTGAAGTCCTATGGTGTGATTGCGCGTGTGATGGGAGTACTGGATCTGCGTTCACATGATTTATAAAAATAAAACGCCACTCCTGGGGATCGAGCCCAGGTTCCAATGGATGAAAAACACTCCTCAATACCAATCAAGCTGCATATTAATCTTGTTAATACATTAATCAACAAACAATAAATAAAAAATAAATAGCTTAAGTGGAAAGTTCAACAGCAAAGTCAAGTGTGGGTCCCCTGGGTGTATATTGCAACCAATCAGCAACGGAGGGAGGACTTGGAATCTTTGACTAGCCATCAGCGTGGCCACACGCGTCTGGAGAGAGAGAAAGATTGATTTGACCGACCAATCACATGCTTCAGAAAAGCCACGCCAACCCTGGACCGTTCAGCGCCGCCGGAACAGTGCGTTCCGTCATCTTCTCCGGCGAGAGGATTTTGAAGAACCTGCAAAATCAAGCAAAAGAAGAAAAAAAGAACCCAGATATACTAATTTGGACCTCACTAATCCAATGGTGAGGTCCTTTTTACCTGAAAACACCTGTACACTAGGATACGAACGCAAGAGATCTCGGTGCCCTAACAATGGTCGTCCCCGATTCCAGGTTCAAACCTCTCATGTAACACGTTAGACTTGTCCCATTTAACGTCTTGAACACAGTTATGCACGTTAATTCGATCAATAAGGCAAAAATACATGAATTCGAAATCTCACCATCTTACCTCCGGCGAAGCTGAGAGGGGAGGTTCTGGACAGTTGGGACCTTGGCCAATGATCGTGTTCAACTCTTGGGAACCTCAGGAAGGGACTGGAACGATTAAATGTGTCGGAAAGCTATTGAGAATGATCTTTGGACGTGCCCTAATATCTTGAATTTTTTGAAAGTTTGGAGGCGTGTTTTTGAAGGCTAGGATTCGTCCTCTTTTCGGTCCCCTTATTTTCTGAATGTATGGTCTATATATAGGGGAAGGTTTAGGGTTAATATATGATGAGGGAATCAAATAAAAATCAAAACTTTTGATTGTGTAAAATTTGATTGAAAAATAGATTGGAAAATTGCCAATATTGTATCAATCTTTTGCCAATTCACTTTTCCACGAAATTTTCATCTATCATGGGGTACTTGGGTGATTGGATTTGATTATAAAATCAAATTTTGATTTAAAACTAATTATTTCATCTTTATGTGATTTACTACTATTTAAATGAATTTAAAGTCCAAATAAATAAAATAAATACTATAAAAATAAAATAATTAATTTAGGAACACTTATAGAGCCCATGGATACGTTTGGAAATCATTTTTTAGGCCCAATAGTTCAAAACACAAAACTTCTTCATTTTGCACTGAGTGCATTTTCTCAAAATCGCTCAACTTGTGCAACGCGTATCTCCCTCATGTTTAATCATATGAATGTGTTCTTGGACTCTTTAGAAAGCTTGAAGAGTCCTCTACACACCCCCTTTGGTTTCACCTCAATTGAATTTTCCATATTCAAGTTATGAGCTTTTGAAAAAGATGACTTTGAGTATAAAATATGGTGGGCAAATTTTGGGGTATGACAGCTGCCCCTGTTCAATTATCTTAAACCTGAAGATGTAGAGTGGTCTGTATGCCAGTCGGTATCTGAAGGTGGAAGATGATTGAACATAAGAATACCGAGAAATTTGCCCTATTTGAAGTAGGGACTTTTGTCGGAGATGGGCTTGTGGATGCCATCTGGTAATTGAAGTCTGAGAAGATGTTGTTTGCGCGTTGATCGTGTCATTTACCGTTCGTAGTAAATGAATTAGATCCTTGGGAATTGATCGTGTCAGTACCGTTCGTGATACTTGAATTAGATCTCAGGAGATAATCGTGTCCTCATCGTTCGTGATGATAGAATTAGATTCTCTTGTCGTGTCAGCACAATTCGTAGTGGCTGAACTAAACTGGGGATGTCAGTGATCGTGTCTACACCGTTCGTGATGATAGAATTAGATCTTTTTGTCGTGTCAGTACCGTTCGTAGTAGCTGAATTAGACTGGAAAGGTCAGTGATCGTGTCTACACCGTTCGTGATGATAGAATTAGATCTCTGAGAGTTGACCGTGTCAGTACCGTTCGTAGTAACCGAATTAGATCTTTTGTCGTGTCAGTACCGTTCGTAGTAGCTGAATTAGACTTTGAAAGTGATCGTGTCATTACCGTTCGTGGTAAATGACTTAGATCTTCGAGCGTTGATCGTGTCAGTACCGTTCGTAGTAGCTGAATTAGATCTTGAAAATGATCGTGTCATTACCGTTCGTGGTAAATGAATTAGATCTTCGAAAGTTGGAGTTTTCGTTCGTTTGTCTGTACCTGTATTCTGCAAAAGGTAAGATTAAATTTATGCAATGTCATGATGCATGGATTACATAATGAGTCTCTCAAAATAAATGAGGAGCTTTGCATGTTATGTATGAATTTTTATGAGGTAATGCATGCAATGTATGAATATGTTTATGACATATGATATGTGAATATGATTTATGTTGTCTTGATTGAGAAAATAAATCTCTATGTCTTCGTGATTTTGATGTTTGATCTTATTTGGAGATGCTCAGCTGGGAATTTATGATTTCTGCTTGGAGATGATCAGTGACTTGATGTTCCCTGATTGGTGATAAAGATATTGATAAATCATGTTGGAGGAGAGCGACAGTGTTGAAGATGTAAACTCTGTTGGGCAGCCATGTCTTTATCGGGAGCGTTTGAAGATATCTTCTTAATGATTACTCTGTGGGGATATGATCTTGTAAACCCGGCTTTGTGGGGAGACATGGGTGAAAGTTGCCCCCAGTATTATAGTAACTACTACTTGATTTAGGACACGTCACTTAGAATGTCAAACGGGACTTGTATAGATTTGCCCCAGTTAGCAGGAACTTTTGGAAAGATTCACCTTGCGAGGACTTTATAAGATGTGCACTTCAGGAGACATGCCCCTAGTAATCATATGCCCAATATGATGTCCTATGTTGGTTGAGAAGTAGCTTCAGATCTTCTTGGATGCATGCCCCTGATTATTTTGGCATCTTTGAGAGATTCTCGGAATCTTGACTTGATTGCCCCAGATTGTTTGGACAAATAGTTTGAAACCCACTTGAGGTGTATGCCTTTGATTGTTTGGCTTTTGAGAGATTCTTATAATCTTGATTGGATTGCCCCAGACTGATTGGGCAAAGCATGCCATGCCCCTTGTATACGTACGAGACATTGCTTCTCGGAGTAATCTTGTCTGTTGGGATAACTTTTAGTCATTAGTTGTACCGTGTGCAAGTTCTTTCTGATGCTAGCATTTGAAATTATATAGCAGAATATGTTTAATAATGAATTCATGAGATGCAATGCATACATTTGTCTTGAGTTTTGAAAAAACATTAAAACAAGAGATGTAAAAGCGTGATATTCGTAAAAACATGCTATTTGTAATAATGTGATGTTTGTGAAAAACAGGATATCAACTTAACATTTGCAGTAAACTTTAAGGAGTCGGGATACCCTTTTGGTGACAGTATGCTTTTGAACTAACCATGCTTCAGTTAGGACTTTCAAGGGTTGTAACGTGGCTTGGTTCACGGTTTTAAGAAACAAAGGATAATGGCTCAAAGTTTATTGTACCCACCCCTCTTCGTGATGATCTTCAGTCCTAAGCTCAGCTAAATCAAACTTATGCATTCAGGTTCCAAGAGACTTTTGGATTTACATGATGATGGTTCACAAACAAAGATAACTTTTGAGATGGCAGTCACTTCTTCCTTTTGGTAGTTACAACATTGTGTTGTTCAGGAACTTATTGACTTCTCTGTTTTCATCCTTTTGATATCCCTAACTTTTGCCTGAACTGTTTTTTTTCTTTTTAGATTACAGTCAGCGGGATGCCTTGATTTTGCCTAAGTCGTTTTTTGATTTTATTTTTGACTTAGCAGGCTTTTCTTTGTATATATGTTTTTTCATTCTTTCATTCATTTTTTTTTCTTTTTGAAAGATGTTGACTGCCTTGCTTAATGATTGATGAACCATCATTGGCTTTTGATTGACATCTCCAACACTTCTTTGATGTGTGCGGATGAACGCTTGTGTTTGAAATCTTTATTGAAAGGTGTACTGAATGATTCTCTTAAACTAGAATGCACAGTCAAATTAACTGAGAACTACCCTGCCCCAGGTTATGATTAAGGGTTTTAATTAATACAAGAAAGAAACTTCTACTTCTTAGGCTCAAAGGGGTTGACGAGGGATTAACATCCTTATATCTCCACTGTTTAGGAGTTGAACAAATGCCTGTACATCGTCAGCATAGTCCGCTCGAACGCATACTGTATGAGGTTGCGGTATCGTTTTCGTCATCCTCCCTAAAAAGGTATACAACTTAGCACGAGTTGAATATCACAAAACATATGCAAAGTAAAGATGCAATTTTAAATGAGTGATAGCGAAATAATTTATTCAAGACAAACATATGCAATGCACTGATGATGATTATTAAGACAGATAATGTCTATCATGAGTCGAATGTTTAAACAAACAGGAAAGAATTTGCAAATGAAAGTAGATCTAATGATCCAAAAGTTCGTCCGTCGAGACGTCAATCAATCTTGTCATGACTAGGCATAGGAGCGGTGATCACCACAGGGGTTTCGGGAGGGTTGGATTTGATTTCTCCGTCATTGATCAGATCTTGAATCTTATTCTTTAATGTCCAGCAATTGTTTGTGTAATGTCCAAGACTGTTGGAATGGTACGCGCACCTCGCATTGGGTTTATAGTAGGTGTTAGAATTTGTTGGCTCGATTGCCCTGAGCATCTGGATCATATGAGTGAATTGATTGTTGTGACTCAGTTGTCGTGATTCCATTATCGTGACTCAGTTGTCGTGACTTTGTTGTCGTGATTCCATTATCGTGACTCAGTTGTCATGATTCCATTATCGTGACTCAGTTGTCGTGACTTCGTTGTCATGATTCCATTATCGTGACTCAGTTGTCGTGATTCCATTATCGTGACTCAGTTGTCGTGATTTTGTTGTCGTGACTCAGTTGTCGTGACTTCATTATCGTGACTCAGTTGTCGTGACTTTGTTGTCGTGATTCCATTATCGTGACTCAGTTGTCGTGATTCCATTATCGTGACTCAGTTGTCGTGATTTTGTTGTCGTGACTCAGTTGTCGTGACTTCATTGTCGTGGTCTTTTCTGATTTGAGTGTCATGATTAAATCTTTAATGGCACGCTTCAACGGTCTACCATCCTTTACACCATAACCCGGATTGTTTGAATAATAAACGCATCTCGTATTGTAATTGTATCCCAAGAATAGGAGTGCCTTCGATTCTTCTTGCCCCTTGGGTGAGTTCAGAATCAAAGTCTGGGATCGGGTATTCCGAGCCTGGAGGTGTTTGACTGATTGCTCGAAATCCATTTATGCTGAAGTAAACAACAAGGGAGGATGAGATACCTGTTGTGAGAGACCTGTTATGCGATGTTATGAATGCAAATGCAATATTTTCAAGGATCTTTAGGCATTTAGTTAGCAACATTAGAAATTAAACCGGTCGCAACTTCGTCTGAAGAATCTTGGCTTTCGTCCTTGAACGTCATTCTTTGAGAATCAAGCTCACCATATCGAGTGGGTCATCGCCTCTAATTCGGGATACCTGTGAATTTGAAGGTACATGGCTAGAGGAAAATAAATCCTCTTGCCCCTTGATAGGTACTGAGTCTCTGAATTGGAAGGTATGTGGCCGGAGGAAAGTAAATCCTCTTGCCCCTTGATTAGGAATTTAGTCCTTGATAAGAGTACCTGAAATTGTGCGCCCTAAATCCTTCAGATCCTTGAAAGGGTTAGTTACCATGCAATGTTATGATGTTATGATGTCATGATGTTATGATGTCATGATGTTATGCGAATGTAATACGATAGGTAAAACGTAAGATAGTAAGGACGAGTGAGTCCCACAAGAAAAACCTGCAAGAAAACCAAAGGGTTAGTGGCAAGCACAGACAAGTCACGCAAGTGCCCTTAGGTTTAAAGGCTTGCATGAAGTTTGTAGGTAAGTACCCTCCCCACTGAAGTTAAGTTGGTTCAACCTGTCCTATATAAAGATCGGGTTCTAGGGTGCTCATATCATTGACCTTTCTCGAAGGCGCTTATCTCAGTTCGGCAATCGAATCACCAACCGAGAAGGTCCTGAAAGTCCAGTCCATATGAGTGTAGCTTCGAGTATCAACCAACTTCAGTCGGAACCAAAGCCAGCCATCTCGCTACTTTCTAATAGGCCAAAGTCAAGTTCAACTAGGGTTATAGGGCAAATTAGTGCTTAATGACACCACGCAGCAGCCAAGTGTTTCCTCGAGTCGGATCCCAAGGAACACCAGGACAAACAAATGTGTCACACTAACGATGGCCACCATATCAACCACATCAGTATACGCTGTGCAGTCTCCTTGGTCTCATGCCATTTACCTAAGGCTCTCAGATCCGGGTTAGGATCTTTCACACAAGTAAATACCCAAAACAACCTTTGAAATATAAAGCAAACAAATCAAACAATTAAAGTGATCCTAAACTTTAAGGTAACCCCTCTTTTATTCGAAAGCATCCCCAGCAGAGTCGCCAGTTCTGTAATACGGTGAACTGACTTTTTATAATCGAAAAATGTTGCGGTTAAGCATGAGTCGCCACCGACTTTTATTTTATCCAATTTTAGGAAAGGCTAAAAGAACAGGAAAAGACCTTTAAAAAAGATTTTGAGTTCGGGGGGTAAGTTATGCGAAGGGAAGGTGTAAGGCACCCTTTGCATCCATGGTTATCCATGGGCTCTTAATTGCTTAGCTCACTTTTGTTTGTTTGAAATGTTTGAAAAGGAGGTGTGAAAAGTAAAAACTTTGAAAAAAGAACTTTAGCTTGTAAATAAGCGTAGTCTTTTTAAATTTGATTTGAAAAGAGTGGGAAAAGAGTTTTGAATTTTAGAGCAAGCAATTAATAGCAACTACCCTAAGTTTAAAAGTTTTGTTCTTTTAGTCTTTCAGGTGAAAGGATCTGTCCATACCATAAGAGGGCAGGAAGTCTTTCAATTGGATGTGATCGGGTCATCGAGTAATCATTCGCCATAAGACTGTCCCTTGCCATAAAGAGGGCAGATAGTCTAAGGGAAGGATATAATAGTCATTTTATTTTTCAGACATCATGCGAGGATACCTTAGCAATTGGGACAATCTTTTATCGAGGCAACTTCGAGGGAGTTTCAATAACTTTGAAGGCAACATTGCTTTAGGTATCCTCGGAATCGAGGGACTTGACTATTTAGTACACTTAGAGGCAACATAATCGTTAAGGCAACGGGCAACAAAGGCAACAAGAGGAATTACCCTAAAGGTGTGTGTGGGTGCAACAGATTAAGTTCAAATATTTAATCTTATATTGTTAGTGTTCTAACGTTTGATTGATGATCTTGCACTCCCTAGGATTACTAACCACGCAGTTTAAAACGAGCAGAAATTAAAGGCAGAAGTTAAAGTTCCTACGCTATTACAATAAACACCTGCGGGGATGAGGGAAATTAAAAGGCGGAAATAAGAAAAATCAACAATTAATTTTAAACATCTCTGAACACTTTAATCTTCATGAACCTTCGATTGACTCTGAAAATGACAAAAATAATAGGGGTGAGTGTAGGCGGAATTCTTTAACAGATCAAGTAAACCCTAGTTGAACCTATAAGGAAAATGTAACAATTAATAAAAATTAAATTTAAGAAAAAGTGTCGGAACTTAGCTTTTTGATTGGCATGGCGCGTAGGCGGAGAATTTCTGATTAACCCTGAAAATTTGAACAAAGACAGAAAAGGTTAGTGCATTGACTGATCTAAACCCTAATTGATCACAAATCCTAAAGGTTTACAAACCCTAAAGGGTTTTTTAAGAAAACTTATTGTGACCCAAAACATTTATATGGCTAAGAATGCGTTATCGGATAACACCTACCTGAGGATTCTAGAGTTTATAAAAGAATCGAGGTTAACAGGCCTAAAAATTAATTATCAATCTTTAATTAATTAAATTGACAAAAATATGTTTTTCGATTAAATTATCTAATCCTAATAATTAATTTAATCCATTAAAAGAAATTTTTTAAACAAATAATTAAACAACTAAATTAATCTTATTAACAATTAGACCCAAATCAATTGTTTAATTATAAAATAAGTATTATCAAAATTATAAAAAAAGAAAATTTATTGAATAAACAAATAGATAGCATTAAAATAATTATTGAATAAATAGAAATAAAACAAAACAAAATAAAATAAAAGAAGATTGGAGAACTTAGCTGGGCGCTGCGATCACGTGTGGACATCTCTTGAGGGTGTATGATGAGGATGCGGGCTTACATGCGTTTGATCAGCCAAGAGAATAATCCTACGGCCAGTACCTGAAGTCCTATGGTGTGATTGCGCGTGTGATGGGAGTACTGGATCTGCGTTCACATGATTTATAAAAATAAAACGCCACTCCTGGGGATCGAGCCCAGGTTCCAATGGATGAAAAACACTCCTCAATACCAATCAAGCTGCATATTAATCTTGTTAATACATTAATCAACAAACAATAAATAAAAAATAAATAGCTTAAGTGGAAAGTTCAACAGCAAAGTCAAGTGTGGGTCCCCTGGGTGTATATTGCAACCAATCAGCAACGGAGGGAGGACTTGGAATCTTTGACTAGCCATCAGCGTGGCCACACGCGTCTGGAGAGAGAGAAAGATTGATTTGACCGACCAATCACATGCTTCAGAAAAGCCACGCCAACCCTGGACCGTTCAGCGCCGCCGGAACAGTGCGTTCCGTCATCTTCTCCGGCGAGAGGATTTTGAAGAACCTGCAAAATCAAGCAAAAGAAGAAAAAAAGAACCCAGATATACTAATTTGGACCTCACTAATCCAATGGTGAGGTCCTTTTTACCTGAAAACACCTGTACACTAGGATACGAACGCAAGAGATCTCGGTGCCCTAACAATGGTCGTCCCCGATTCCAGGTTCAAACCTCTCATGTAACACGTTAGACTTGTCCCATTTAACGTCTTGAACACAGTTATGCACGTTAATTCGATCAATAAGGCAAAAATACATGAATTCGAAATCTCACCATCTTACCTCCGGCGAAGCTGAGAGGGGAGGTTCTGGACAGTTGGGACCTTGGCCAATGATCGTGTTCAACTCTTGGGAACCTCAGGAAGGGACTGGAACGATTAAATGTGTCGGAAAGCTATTGAGAATGATCTTTGGACGTGCCCTAATATCTTGAATTTTTTGAAAGTTTGGAGGCGTGTTTTTGAAGGCTAGGATTCGTCCTCTTTTCGGTCCCCTTATTTTCTGAATGTATGGTCTATATATAGGGGAAGGTTTAGGGTTAATATATGATGAGGGAATCAAATAAAAATCAAAACTTTTGATTGTGTAAAATTTGATTGAAAAATAGATTGGAAAATTGCCAATATTGTATCAATCTTTTGCCAATTCACTTTTCCACGAAATTTTCATCTATCATGGGGTACTTGGGTGATTGGATTTGATTATAAAATCAAATTTTGATTTAAAACTAATTATTTCATCTTTATGTGATTTACTACTATTTAAATGAATTTAAAGTCCAAATAAATAAAATAAATACTATAAAAATAAAATAATTAATTTAGGAACACTTATAGAGCCCATGGATACGTTTGGAAATCATTTTTTAGGCCCAATAGTTCAAAACACAAAACTTCTTCATTTTGCACTGAGTGCATTTTCTCAAAATCGCTCAACTTGTGCAACGCGTATCTCCCTCATGTTTAATCATATGAATGTGTTCTTGGACTCTTTAGAAAGCTTGAAGAGTCCTCTACACACCCCCTTTGGTTTCACCTCAATTGAATTTTCCATATTCAAGTTATGAGCTTTTGAAAAAGATGACTTTGAGTATAAAATATGGTGGGCAAATTTTGGGGTATGACAGTACCACCTTCTAGATCAATCATGCATCTTAATAACTCAAAAAATGGTCTCCCAAGGATGTGAGGTATTTCCTCATCTTCAGGCATCTCTAAAATCATAAAATCTACTAGAAAGACAAACTTATCTATTTTCACGAGGACATTTTCTACTATGCCATATGGACGCTTGATCGGACAATCTGCAAGTTGTATGGTCATTCTAGTGTCTTGACCTTTTCCAATGCCAAAGTTTTTATAAATAGATACTGACATTAGACTCACACCAGCTCTCAAATCAATAAAGGCCTTCTGGAAAGTTGTATCCCATATAGCACATGGAATGGTAACTGATCCATGATCTTTGCATTTGATAGGAATTTTCATACCTTGTAACATAACACTACATGTCTCAGTCAAAATTATTGGCTCATTATCCAGTGTTCTCCTTTTGGAGATTATATCTTTCATGAACTTTGCGTAGATTGACATTTTCTCTAGTGTTCCAGAGAAAGGAATGTTAATCTCTACCTTTTTTAACATTTCAAGACATTTCTCAATTTTTTTCTTCACATTTTGATATTTTTTCTAAACCTTTGAGGATAAGGTATTATTATCAATGGTTTAGTCTGATTTTTGTTGTTGTTCAGTTGGCTCTTTCGAAGAAATAACCTCTTCTCTTTCCACTTTATTCCCATTCACTTCCAAATCTACCTCAATCAATGGTTTTTCATATCTTGCCTTTTCGTCTTCATTTTTAACAACCTTTTAGCTCTTTTCCATTACAACACTGACATTTTTCGTGTTCTTTGGTTATTGTTACACTAGGAAGACTACCTTGAGCTTTTTGTGAGATTTAGTAAGCTATCTGTCCCACCTGAATCTCTAAATTTTTGATAGATGTTAAAGTTTTTCTATCATTTCTTGATTATTCTTGGAATTTGGCATTTTAGTGGTAATTTTTTTCAATAGCTATTTTCCAAAATGCTTTCTTTAGTTTAGGTGGTTGTTGATTTTATTGAGTTGGTTGTTGATACTAATTGTAATTTTGTTGGGGTGTCTGATATGGCCTCAGGAATTGTCTTTCAGTTAGGGGTGGAAAACGGGCATGCCCGCCCCGTTTAGAACCGTTCCACAAAAAAATAGGGCGGAGCGGGCATAGTTGAGGGTGCGAGCATAAAACCTTGCTCGCCCCGCACTAAAAGTGAGGGTGGGGAAGGACGGACCTGTGGATATTTCATATTTTAAGCCTAAAAATATAAAATTTATGTTAGTGTACATGCCCTCAAAATCCCTTAAAAAATGAGGCGGGGTAGACACATTAGAAGGCGCAAGCCTAAACCCTTAGCTCACCCTGCACTAAAGTGCGGGTAAAACGGATATGCCCAATAGGCTGAACCTTACACTCCTACCTTCAGTTCCCACTTATGGATCTTTATTGGAAAACTTTAGATGATTTCCCATCTTGGATTGTATGTATTCGAGTCGGGGTTGTTTTGCTTAAAAAATGAACTACTTCCACCTGTGTCTCAGTGGTGAGATGGGCCTCCCAGTGAATAGAGAAATGAGGAACTCCACAAAATGCACATCCTACATTATTTGTCTATTGGACTTAAGTTAGTTGGGCAGTTCCCAAGTTCGGTGCTTTCAATCTTTTGTCAACTTCAGGTGCAACCTGGTCATCTAGCTTGATGTTTTTGGTTGCTAATATCATATCAATTTGCACTCTAAATATTCATTTGCAATGATTGCTTCTATGATCTTTTTAATACTAGTGAATATTATAAAATTAGTTGAGCCATCAACATATGTATTTATCAATTGTTTGGTCTTTAGTTGGAGGCCATTACAAAACATTTGCATTTGTTCTATTTGATCAAAATTCTGATGGGGGGGCAATGCTCATCATTACTTATTCATAAAGAAAGACCATATTATTCACTTTATTGTAGGTATATATTGAAGATATAACAATTACAGGAAACTTCCTAGTAGAATTTGACAAAATCAAAGCAGTCCTGCATCACAATTTCAAAATAAAAAACTCGGGACAACTGAAATATTTCCTTGGCTTAGAAGTAAATCACGCTAAACAAGGCATCTTTATATTCCAATAAAAGTACCACTTGGATATCTTGTGTAACATGGGATTTCTTGGTTCCAAACCAATTAACACACATACATATCCTTCCATAAGTTTGTTTCACAATGATAGTCCTGCACATAATGACATTTCTGCTTATAGATGTTTGATTGGTCATCTACTTTAATTAAGTACAACTAGACCAAACAACACACTAATCACTCAACAATTAAGTCAATTTCTCACCAAACCAACCAAAATTAATTTCATTGCATCTACAAGAATCCTTTGATACCTGTAACAATGCCATGTTTGAGGTTTTTTCTTCCCACGTGATTCATCCTTCAACCTTATTGGTTTTTCAGATGATGGATGGGCAGGATATATAAATAGTATAAGACCAATCTCATGCAATGCTTTTTCTTAGGCAATTCATTGATATCATGGCTCATGAAGCAATATTTAAGTGTCTCCCGATTTTCATCTGAAGCTGAATATCGTACCTTGGATACAACAACATGTGAATTATAATGGCTCGTGTATCTCTCTGAAGACATCAATAGTCCACTATCAAAACTACATCTCCTCCATTATGATAACCTCAATGCTATTCATATTGCAGTCAATCTTGTGTTCTATGAACGTACAAAACACTTGGAAATTAATTGTCATCTTCTGCGAGAGAAGCTTCAAGATGGTTTACTCAAATTGATGCTCGTATCTTTCAAAGAACAAATTGATGAGTTATTCACTAAACCACGTCTTCCTCATCCATTTCATCTTCTTTTATTCAATTTTGGGATAATCAACATGTATCCTCCAACTTGTGGAAGGACATCATAGTGAGATAACAAAGTAGTTATAAGTTAGTTACTTCATTAACTAACTTGTTATGCAAGCTTTTCATATATAAATAAATAATTAGTTGCTAATTAGAGTCAGTTGGAGACTTTAATCCTATACTCGTACGCCTAGGTTATAATGTGTACACTCTCTTTCAACTACAAGTATAAGTTGTAATTCATCTTCTATAATCAATAAATTGATATGTTTTGTTCATGCTATATATCACATCATTATTGTCTTTATTTAAAGGTATTTAGGTAATTTTTAAAAAATATAATAATTTGTCTTTCTTTATTTATTGAAATAAGAGACAAAAAAAATGTGTATTGGTGTTACTTCCTTTCACTTTCTATCTTGTATTGTGTGAAACAAATAAGAAATATCCCGATCTTTTTCTTTTCTTTTTTATTTCCATTTACTTTTATTTCATCGTTAACAAAATAAATGATTAGGTAAACATACGTAAACAAATAAGAAAGAGTTTAATAAATATGCACTGACAGTGTAAAAAACTTTATACTGTCATCTAATAAGAATATATTGTTCTGCCATATCATCTCAGTAATTTAAAAATAACAGTGACTTGATAAGATACATGAGGACATGACAGTGATTGATTGACAGTGTAAAATTCCATCACTCATTTTCTCAATAAAAAATATTGAGATCTCTTTATTTTCATTTTATATCTTATAATATCACATTTATATTTATATTGAAGGTATTTAGGTCATTTTAGAAAGTATAATAATCTGTCTTTCTTTATTCATTGAAATAAAATAAGAGATGAAAAAAATGTGTACTATAGTTATTTCCTTCCACTTTCTATCTTGTATCAAACAAATAAAAGCACCCCAATCTCTTTCTTTCAATTTTACTTCCATTCACTTTCATCGTTAACCAAACAAAATGATTAGGTAAACGTCCGTGATCAAGATGAAATGAGAAAAATCAAACTTCAAAATCACATCACATAACACACGTGAAACATAACCAACCTCTTTCACGCCCCCAAATTACTGCAATTAATTATTAATCTTCTTTTTTGCGCCAATTTTTCTCGATCATGTTTATGCTCCATTTTCTACCTTCGATCTAAACTCCAAAATCATCCCTATCCGTTGATCTTCAACTGAATCATAATTCATCCCTTCTTCTCTGTTATTCTGCGCATTAACAGGTTCGCATTTTTCCTATTGTTGTTAATTTACTGTATTAATTTAATTTAATTTAATTTGATTCTAACTTCATTTTAATTTCAGTTTATTTGATTTGATTGATTTGATTTCTATGTTGCATAAGGTATTAGTATTTCTGAATTTTTGTGTGTGTGTGGCTAATTTAGGGTTTTTATAAGGAGTTAGAGATTTGTGATGGATATTGAGGGAGAAAAGAAGATGTTGGACGTTGGGGTGTATGAAGAGAGTGTTGGGAGGTATAATGAGTTGAAGAATTCGGAAGGAGACGAGGTTTTCGAGGAGGCTATAGATCCGGTTAAACATTTCAATGATCAGGTTGATGCTAATATTCGTGAAGGCGATGTTGCTGATACTGTTAGTGCATTGGTTGATGAAATTCGTGATAACGCGGATGAACTTGATAACTTTCATGAGGCAGTTGAGGTTGCTGATGCGAGCGTTGGAGTTTTGAAGGATGAAAAGGAAGTTGAAGTGGTTGCTGATCGGGATGTGCTTGAGGATCGGTGTTTGGAAAGTGGTAGTGATTTTAGTGGTGGAAAGGAGATAGCTGATTTAGACACTGATGGGAGCGTGGTTTTTCAGGAGGCTAGAGGCTTGGTGAAAGGAAACTCTGGTTTGTTGAGTGGGAAGGATGAAAATGAGGATCTTGAATTCATGACTCCTAAACAAAATGGTGGTATGCTTTTTGGAAATGGGAGCCCAGACAAGGTGGATTATGATGTTGCTGAGTTTCGTACAGAATCTGGATCTGATGAGGATATGAGAAACCAGGGTGCTGATGGTGGGTATTTGAAAGAGAGTGGCTTGGATCCCAATCTCAGGGATGAAAAAATAGAGGAACAGTGTAATGCTTCCGGCGACCCTTATGGTGAAATTCAAAATGATTCATATGATAATGCACACAAACATTCAGCTAACATGGATTTAGAACCTAATGGTGAAGTGTTTATAGAAATGGATGATGAGATCATTGGCACTGATATTAGCCACGGGGATACGAATGGAAAAGAAATGGGAATATCTGATATTCAGAAGACTGAATGCAAAGATTATGGTAATGATGAAACTAAGGATGATGATGTTGGATCAAGTTCAGAGCATCTGGAAACAATTGGTGAAACAAGAGTTTTTTCTCCGGTCGTAGATGAAAGGAAAGTGATTGAAACTGCTGGAAGCTCATCCCTATCAGAAAATTCTTTGGCTACTGAGATGCCGACTGTGCAGACTACTGCAACTAATTCAGAAGAAGAGAACATGAATGTTTACCGGTCTAAGGTTTCTAATGGAGAAAGTCAAGGAAATAATGAAAACTTATCTGTTGTTGGGGAACCTAAAAAGATACTTGAGAATAATACAAAAGAGAAACAAATAACTCAGATCACCCAAGAACAGAATGGTGAGTTTGTTTCCTCATCTGGAAAATCTGTTGCTACTAGCACCCCTCTTGTTCATCCTGCTGGCCTTGGATCTGCAGCTCCATTATTGAAACCTGCTCCCCGAGTAGTGCAGCAGTCGCGTGCGAATCATAATGTATCTAATACACAGTCCCAAAAAATGGAAGACTCCTCAACTGTGGAGGCTGAGGAGTATGACGAGACTCGAGAAAAACTTCAAATGATTAGGGTGAAGTTTTTGCGGCTAGCTAGTAGGTTTGGGCAGACTCCCCATAATGTTGTTGTAGCACAAGTTTTGTATAGATTAGGACTGGCTGAACAGCTCAGAGGGAGGAATGGGGGCCGTGTTGGCGCTTTTAGCTTTGATCGTGCAAGTGCAATGGCCGAGCAACTCGAATCAGCGGGTCAAGAACCACTTGATTTCTCTTGTACAATAATGATTATTGGAAAGACAGGAGTTGGAAAAAGTGCAACTATCAATTCTATCTTTGATGAAGTTAAATTTAATACTGATGCTTTTAATATGGGAACAAAAAAGGTTCAGGATGTTGTGGGAACAGTACAGGGCACTAAAGTCCGAGTCATTGATACACCAGGACTTCTACCTTCTTGGTCAGACCAGCGACATAATGAGAAGATCTTGCACTCTGTCAAGCGCTTTATTAAGAAATCACCACCTGATATTGTGCTGTATCTTGATAGAATAGATACACCGAGCCGGGATTTTAGTGATATGCCGCTCTTACGCACGATTACTGACATTTTTGGACCATCCATATGGTTCAATGCTATCGTGGGTTTGACTCACGCAGCATCTGCACCACCTGATGGCCCTAATGGCACTCCTTCCAGTTATGACATGTTTGTCACACAGCGCTCTCATGTTGTGCAGCAAGCTATTCGTCAAGCAGCTGGTGATATGCGCCTCATGAATCCTGTATCTTTGGTGGAGAACCACTCTGCATGCAGAATCGATACATCCGGCCAAAGAGTGTTGCCTAATGGTCTGGTTTGGAAACCACATCTGTTACTCTTATCATTTGCGTCAAAAGTTCTGGCTGAAGCAAATGCTCTTCTTAAGTTACAAGAGAGTCCGCCGGAAAAGCATTACACAGCTCGCACGAGAGGGCTCCCATTACCATATCTTCTATCATCCCTTTTGCAGTCAAGACCGCAATTAAAGTTGCCTGAGGAGCAATTCAGTGATGAGGACAGTCTCGATGACGTTCTTGATGAGCCATCAGATTCTGGTGATGAAACAGACCCTGATGACTTACCGCCATTTAAACCTTTGACAAAGGCCCAGATCAGAAACCTTTCTAGAGCTCAGAAGAAAGCATATCTGGATGAAATTGAGTACCGAGAAAAGCTTTTTATGAAGAAACAACTAAAGGATGAGAAAAAGCAACGAAAGATAATGAAGAAAATGGAAGAATCATTAAAAGATCTGCCAAGTGATTATAGTGAAAACGCCGAGGAAGAAAGTGGTGGTGCAGCTTCTGTTCCGGTTCCCATGCCAGATATGTCCTTGCCCGCTTCCTTTGATTCTGAGACTCCCACTCATCGGTATCGTTTTCTTGATTCATCCAACCAGTGGCTTGTAAGACCTGTCCTAGAAACTCATGGTTGGGATCATGATGTGGGTTATGAAGGCTTAAATGTAGAAAGATTGTTTGTTGTTAAAAACAAGTTACCCTTGTCTTTTAGTGGTCAAGTTACCAAGGATAAAAGGGATGCTAATGTTCAGATGGAAATAGCCAGTTCAGCTAAGTATGGAGAAGGGAAAGCAACTTCGTTGGGTTTTGATATGCAGACGGTTGGAAAAGACTTAGCTTACACATTACGTAGTGAGACAAAATTTTGTAATTTTAGGAGAAATAAAGCAACTGCGGGTCTCTCATTTACTCTCTTGGGTGATGCATTGTCAGCTGGAGTTAAAGTCGAAGACAAGTTGATTGCTAATAAGCAATTTGAGGTTGTTATTGCTGGCGGGGCAATGACAGGGCGTGATGATGTTGCCTATGGTGGCAGTTTGGAGGCCCGCTTGAGAGATAAAAATTACCCTCTAGGACGCTCTTTATCAACGCTTGGGCTTTCCGTTATGGATTGGCATGGAGATCTTGCTGTTGGGTGCAATTTACAATCACAAATTCCCATTGGACGGTATACAAACCTTGTTGCGCGAGGCAATTTGAACAATCGTGGGGCTGGACAGATAAGCATTCGATTAAATAGTTCAGAACAGCTTCAAATTGCTTTGATTGGTCTCATCCCTCTACTTAAGAAGATTGTTGGTTATTCTCAACAATTGGAGTTTGGACAATGACGGCGGTGTTAAATCATGGGAGCTGCAACACCTGCAGAGTAATAGGTAATTAATTTAAGATAACATCTCTTGCCAGGAGCTTTGAAACAAGAATAATGCTAAATTTTGCTTTTGTTTTTTCTATACCAAAAATGTTCTATTACTTGACCAGATCCATTCTAGTCTCCCCTGTTAGATAGTATCTTTTGGTATTCTTTACATTATGCAGCAGGACTCCAAGTAATGCAACTTTTTTACCTATATCTTCCTCATATATGACATATATATGCTTATAGATTCTTAAATTGGCAGTGTTGTCTTTTTCCTTGCATATTGTCAGAAGCACTCTCTTCGAAGTTAATTTTTGTTATCCTGTGGTCAGATTTTTTTTGTACCTTAGGGTATATGTTTGGATTGATGATTTTGGATGGCTAAGTCTATCTTTTAGTATATATTTAAGATTTTAATAAAACGGAAAGAAGAACATGATAGATAATCATATAACATTTCAATCGCATTTAATTTATGTGTAGACACATTTTACATCTTCCTTAGTATACAAAAGAAAAATAAGTCCTCTAAACATACCCTTAGGATCTTTTTTTTGGTTCTCCGCACATTACAGTTCGCGCCTTCGTGGTTTGTTTCTTAGAGATTTCTCTTCTGATTTTCCAACTTAAGTGTGTTCTTTCCTCAATTTGCTCTTTGTTTAGTTAAAATTGATTATTTTTTCCCCTCTTTCCTAGTATATTCCAGGAACAATTTTCACCAAGCATTAGATTCGGTGTGCCCATAACAAGTCAATTTTGGATTTTTTGCCGAACATCCTATATAGGCATAATCTTTTACTTTTATTCAGGTAATGTAACTCTTTTGAGCTTTTCATTCTTTAAATGCATGAGAGTAATGCAACGATTCATGACATGAACTCTTTCTTTTGCGAGGTTCATATAGTTAAAGTTGCTTTTGCAATATAACTTAATTGCCTCTTTTTTTCCCGTCTATTTCAGAAGTATATTTTGTTGTAGACTTGTCGCGTGGTGTTATGGCATGATAATAAAATTTTAGAACAGATTTAATCTTATGTTCTCACACATATTTGTGCTGGTAACGAATGCCAGATATATTACAGTCAGCAAATGCATTGGAATTATTTCCTCTCTCCATATTATTTATGTTCTTAAAAATAATGCCCTTTAAAACTCGCTGCCTTTCAATTTTTACACAGAATTTTATTCTATGGTTTTATCAGTTGGTCTATTTGTCACGGTCTCACGGATGTCAGATGTTGATTAACATACTATTTGTATTAGATTTTCTGTTTACACACACATAAACTGATACACACAATAAGTATTGATTGATATTATTTGCTAATTCTAATTGTGATAATAAGTTGTAATCCTAAAATCCTAATTAATAAGTATAAGGATTAATTAATAAGTATAAGGATTTGACTCTTTCATTCTAACACTCCCCCTCAAGATAAAGCTTATTCAGTTTTAAACTTGTTACACACATACACCTTAAAAGAGAAAATAAAACCAACTAGAATTAGAACCACAATGAACTTCCATGAACTAATAATGGAAAACAAGGTGTGGAACACACCTCTACTGAGAGATCCAGATACCAAAATAGTGCTGATATTAAATCCACCAAAAAAAACAAAGAACCCATGATTAATCAAAGGAGAGAGAAAATGCATCAAAAATCGATAAACAAGAGTAGTTTGAACAAGAACCTATGTACTCGCGCTCAAAAGTCAAAAATAGACGGAAATTGCAGAACCAGTTCATAAGACCAATACCAATGCAGGCAACCAAAAAACCCATCATTAGGCCGACAGTTCAAGGAGGATCAAACCAACTTCTAGATATCAGATTGAATTTGGGATTCTTCGTGTGTCCAAATTAGTCAACAACTCACCTCTATTTATAGTAGCATATAGCTATGCACTTGCGTGTAAAACTGTTTTACACTGTACATCTATTCAAATCATATGAAATTATCATTTTTATAGATTAGTTTGTAGAATATATTTATAAATATCTACATGACGTGATTTGATTGGATGCATGTGTAAAAAGATTTTATACTTTCAATGCATAACTATTAATCTCATATCTAATAGATAAGTTCAATAAATAATTGATATGATTTGCAAATTCTAGTCCTAGTTTAATAAAAATTAGGATTTATTTCTTCCATTCTAACAAACAAAAAGTAAGATGATCAAATTACATGTTCCATTTTTGTTTTAGAGTCTTTCAGTAGAGTTATAAAATTGATTTGAGAAAGAAACAAATGTTTCATTTGAACAATTTCAAATCTTTCCATCTTCTGGGATTTATCTTCCCTGTGGCTCAGATATAACCATTTCACTTCTTCTCCCACAACTGGAATTTTCTGTTGTGGTGCCTTTACTTGTCTACCCACTAAGATTTCATTTACTTTGTGAAAATATTTTTTTCTTCAAATTTTGTGTTAAATTTATTCTTGAAGTGAATAAATTGTCTGCAATTTTTAGAAATAATGAAAATTTCAAAATATTGTTTTCATTATTTCTGAAAATGCATCATCACTAACTAGCATTTTCTTTTCTCTCCAATAGTTTATTTCATTAGTTTCACATCTTCTCTTTAGCAAGTTAAAATTAAGTCATTCAAAAAAATAAAAACAGAAAATGTTTTCACAAATTAAAAGGACTTTAATAAAAAGTTTTTTTAATGGCTTTTGAACCAAATGGACAAATCATAACAAATGGTCCATGATATTGATGTATATGTTTGGCCAGCCTTGGATTTTGATAACCTATATTTTTCATATTTAGTTTATTCGAGATTTGTTTGCTAATTACATTTATATTTGTTTCATGAACTGTTTATATTCATAAAATCATTACTTGCATAGGAATCACCACATGTCTTTGTTGTATTGTATGTAATATGAAGAGAAATAGCTACTAAGACAAGACTAGATGAAAAACATGCAGATGCTGAGTTTTGGATTTATTTCTCACAATCTCACTTGACCTTTTTGTCTTGTGCAGGCTAGGACATTGCTTGAGGCTTGAGCTACCAATATTTAAATTGGGCTGATTTTGGTATCATTTTAAAGTTAAAAGGTATATCTATTATTGAATCATCATCCAATTCCAACGAGTGCAATGTCGAAATAAGTCTCATTCTATAGTGCAGTTACCATTACAAACCCATGACATTCTCTCACTTAAGAGTTGAACTACCTCTTTGAAAAGTTGTTACAGAGATCTTTAAGTTGAACTACCTCTTTGAAAAGTTGTAACAGAGATCTTTAAGTATAAACTGGAGAGACATGAGAAAAGTTGTTACAGAGAGCTTCAAGTATAAACTGGAGAGACACGAAAGCAGTGGTCTATATAAGGAGGATACAACACCAAACGAAGTATGAATTTTAGGAATCATTGTGTGAATGTTGAACAGTTTTCTCTTTTTTCTTTGTAGTTTTGTTTTTACCAGAGATTGGATGATTGTTGTTAAAACTTGTACATTGATGGAAGACTAGAGTCAATCTAAGAGACTCAAGAATTTTTGTTTGAATTATGGATTCACTATTCTTATTTGTTCATTTATATTCACATCTTTTTATACCTCTAATTTTTATATTTAATTACTATTTCAAATTACTAGTAGATGTATGAGTTGTTTTAATAATTGAATTAAAGTTAAAAATAAAGCTTGACTATCAGATGTGAGTTACTTTAATAATTCAATTGAAGTTAAAAATTTGGATTGATTAATTTGAAATCTAATTAAAAACAGGCAATCAATTAATAATCTATTTTAATTAGAAATTGTTTTTTTTAATAAATGCAATTTATTGAATAAAAGAATATAAGATGATGGGTCAAAAGCACAAATAAGAACAAAAATCTATTGACTTGCATTTCCTCTATAAAAATGTGAAATATCTTGAATTTAAAAGAGCATATAATATTTAAAGTACTCTTCCATTTAATTAAAATATGTGTAATAATCAACAAAAAATAAATATTTTATTTTGTTGTATGAAAATGTGAGATATCTTAAATCTAGGAGCGTATAATATGTAAAATATTCTTCTATTTAATTAAAATATGTCAATGGATAATATTCAAATCAATATTATTGTTAATGAATTATAATTTTGATTTTAATTTTATTAATTATTATTTATTTTGAAGATATGAGTACCAACTTTTTCTTTTCCTTTTTTTCTACATTTTTCTCAACTTTATTTCTCATGTTTTTATTTTTCTAATATTCGTCTCTCTTTTTCTTTTGAAAAAAATTAACATAAGATCATGTAAATTGATATAAATTAGAATGCTTTAATTCTATTTGTTTATTATACTAAATTGTACTCTTGCTATGTACAAATCATGTTTATGGAATACTTACCATTTTTTTAACTGTCTTCTGTTTAAAAAAATAAATTTTTTATTTTTGAAAATATGCGTATTCAATATATTGTAATTAAAATAATTGATTTTTTTACAGAAAAAATTCTTTATTTAAAATTCTTAAAGAATATTTCGGAGACACTTGTTACTAATTAGCACTGATCCTTTTCATTTTATATAATTATTTATATTTAAAATAGTAATAATAGGCTTGAAGCATAAAATATATTTAAATAATACATTTTTTATGTATCGAATGAAATAAATTATTTGATAGGTACATTTTAATTGTGTTTGAACTGAAGTCACTTTATTAAAAAAAAATGATATTAGAGTTTAGCTCTTGTTTAAAGACTAATCTTTAAACAAACATTCGTCTTTCAATGATAAAGAGTATGCTTACTGAAAAGAGAAAGTTATTTCCGTACCAATGATAATCGTTACATCTTAGTTCCTTAAAATCTATTATGTTAGTTAAAATGATCATTTCCATTAAATGTCTTAGAAAAATGTTAAGTTGTGATGATATGGAAAATCATTTGTTCGCAAAAACCATATTAGTGAGTCAAAAATGTTTTATAAATGTCTAAAGCTCTTCATTAGGAAGCAAATCGAAAAAAGAAGGTTTAATACATCTTTTGGTCACTTAACTTAATTTAAAGTTTCAATTTAGTCTCTTAGCTAATAAACATTCATATTTATCCCTTCAAAAAAGATTATGTTAGTTAAATTGGTTGTTTCATCTAAATTTTGAGGGGAAAAATTAAATTATGCATACGTGGCAATCTAGTTAGTATTATGTAATATGACATTATAAATCAGTTTTGGTAGAGTTTTAATAAGTTTTTGTTCAATTTTGGTTTAACGCCTTTAATTTGAATAAGGTTAAGTAATAAAATTATGTTCAATTTTATTGATATGAAATTCTATTAACCCAAAAGTCTCAATTTGTTAATCCAAAAAGTTATGAAATTCTGGTGAATAACATGTCATTGGATTTTATTGATCTGTTGAATAACATGTCATGAAATTATGTTTAACACAAATTAACCAAGATATAACAGATTTTAGCATGATTTATGAAACATTTTAATAGAGTTTTTGTAATTTATGAACTAGTTTTAGCAGAATTTTGTAAACAAGTTATAACATAGTTTCATAAACAAGTTATAGAAGAATTTGAATGTACAATTTATATTGTAAACATTATAAACTAGTTTTAGTAGAATTTTAACATATGTTTTAAAAATCCGTTGAACTTTGAATCGTTGTCTAATTTGGTTCGGTTTGGATGAATAAACAGTTAGATCTATAAAATTGGGATAAAATTGCTTCAAGTGCAAAAAAACAAAAAAAAAAAATCGTAAAATCGGAACCAATTTTGATGAAACAGACGGTTCAAAAAATCAAAGATAATTTTTTTTATGTTTTGCTTCATTTTATTTCTTTGTTTAAACCTAAAATATTAATTATAAAATTAAAATACACGAGACAATATAAATATAAATAGAAAGAGAAAAAATAATGTAATATTTGTAGACACGAGATAACTATGTTGGTTTTTTAAAGAGATGTGAAAATTTATACTGATGAATACTTTATGGCTTCGAGTTAAGAAATTAGACAAATATATAAATATTGATCCTTAACTAATTTTATGATTTGTTATTGGATTTTACATTGCATTCTTGTTATTTTGTAAGTTTGTTTATCAGTATCGTATTTATATGAGAATTTTATTTTATAAATTATGATATAAATTAATTTTATTAGGATATTTAATAATATATTTATTTATTTTCTTAGTTTAAATTTAATATACGGTTTAACCGGTTGTACCGATTGAACCATGACCCGTATGTTTTAACGGTTCTTTCTCTGATTCGGTTTTTAAAACATTGATTTTACCAATCTTTAGACTTTATAAATGAGAGTTGTAGCAGAGTTATAACTGCTTTAATCAACATTATAACCGAGTTTCATTAAATCAACACAACTTTTACATAATTTGCTCGTGACAATAAACCATCACAGCTTTTACAAAATTTTCTCATGACATTAAACCAACATAGTCTTTAAAATGACCCTATTGAAAATTCATGGTTAAAATCACTATATTCACCCTTAAATTAAAATTCTCAATCACCATTGGCATTTTCAATCATCTTTTTTGTGTAGACAACCTCATTCTTCAATTTAATTTTTTTTCTTCTTTTGTCTTTCAATTTTCAGATCCATTTCATCATCTAACCACTTGAAAAAGTTACAATCCTTTTCCATGTGATTTTTTTGTAATTTCTACAACTCCAAAACTTTTTCCCAAAGTTCAAACTGTTCATATCCGTCATAAGTGCGAATAGCACATTTCTATTGGCAAAAACACGTCATCCTCTTGTTTCTTCTAATTATATATTCAAATATTCCAAAACTTTGATTATTTGACATAGAAGCACTGCTAAAAAAACTTTTGACATTGAAGAGAAATTTTGAAGAAGATGATGATGAAGGTAGGACTCTAGAAAAGCGTAGGAAATTAAATATTTTTTTAAGCTATGTTAGACACAAGATCTCTTAACTTAATTGAAAATTTTACTTTAGTCTCTTATTTAATAAACATTATATCTTAGTCTTTTAAAAACCGTTCTTTTAGCCCAATTGCTTTTTTTTTGTTAAATATTGAGAAAAAAAATTAAGTTGTAATGATATGACAAACCAGTTAAAAAAAATCAAAATAGTAAATCAACAAATGTTTTATAAACGTATAATCTTTTTTATTCTAAAACAAATCATAAAAAGAATAAGAATATCTAATTTTTGGTATTTCATCTAATCGAAAGATTAAAACTCCACTTAATTCTAGCACCTCTAATTTAATGAACAAAGTTCTATTTGTGTGCATTTACCTTAAACCAAAAGAAACTAAGTTTCAATTCATCTAACACCATTATCTGTTGTTGAAGGAACAAAGATTCATTTTGTGTGATGATCATTTTGTCTCTCATAAAAATAAAAATAAAAACTTTTTTCCATCTCTTAAATGATCAAAAAGTAAAATTATCTAGTAGCATAATCTAATTGTCTTCCTTTAAAAATTGAAGTTAACATCGTCTAAGAGAATAATTTTTAAATTATTTCTGCTAAAAAATAGTATAAGATATGCGCGATAAAACCTGCAAAATAGTAGAAGTTATACACATCATTTCTCATATATGATGCAATTCATTATCGACTCAAATATCAATAAATATACCTTGTAACAATATAAACATATCAATCTCTAGGAATAAAAAAACAAATTTACGAATAATCAACTATAATATTAAAGAAAAAATACATTCAAAAATAAATACTCTCATAAACAAATAGAATCAAGTAAAGTGCATTTCAAATTTTGTTTTTTTAGAAAATTCATCAATCTGAATTGAGTTTATAGAATCAAGTAAAGTGCATTTCAATTTTTATTTATTTATAGAAAATTCATCAATTGAATTGAGTTTATAGAATCAAGTAAAGTGCATTGTGAGTCCGTTTTATTAAGGTGATGAGCCAAACTTGACAATTGATCATACTTATATGATTCTATGCATTTGGTTGAATTTAGATGTAGCATTATTAAGGGTATGATTGCAATTATTAGAAATTGTCATGGGGAACACTCCACCTATTAAATTCCAAGAACTTACTAACTGTGAATTAAATAATTGATATTTTGGGCGGGGCAATTATTTATTCTCCAATCAACTTGCACTCAAATCAAAAATCCCAACACTTTTTTCTATATTCAAAATTCAACACTCTATAGTCGATGATGTCTATGCAACATTTTCCACCGTAGATCTAATCTCTTGATTCATCCCTATCCGTTGATCTTTCTTACCCCTTATCCTAAATTCACTCGCTGAAGAACACAAACAAAGTAAAACAGAGACACATAGAGAGACAGAAACAGTTATACTCTTCAATTCGTTCGTTGTTCTTCTGGTCATAAACAGGTTTGAATTCTTGCTATTGTTTTTGTTATATGAATTTAATTCTAAGTTCTTTTTAAAGTTCAGTTCTTTTTTCTTCATCATATAAACCCTAATAGATAATCGCTTAAATCTAGGATTTTGTAACGACTTGGAGATTTGTGATGGATAATGGTGGTGGGTATGATGAAGGGGAGAGGAAGAGGGTTGATGTTGGGGTGTCCAATGAGAGTATAGGAGGGTCTTCTGAGTTGAAGAGTTTTGAAGGAGTGGAGGTTTTCGAGGAGGAAAAGGGTTTATATGATCAGGGGGATGCTGTTGGTGTAGTTAGTGTATTGCCTTCGGATTCGGTTGAAGGAATTCACGATGATGATGATGCGGAAGAACTTGATAGTTTTCTAGAGGCAATTGGGGAGGCTGATGGGCGTGTTGAAGTGTCGGAGGATGAAGAGGAAGTTGAAGTGATTGTTGATGAGGGTGCAAATGACTTGGTGAATGGGTACTCTGGTTTGTCGAGTGAGAGGTTTGAAAATGAGGATCTTGAATACGTGACCCCCAAACAAAATGGTTGTACGCTTTTTGAAAATGGGAGCACAGATAATGTGGATTATGATGTCGATGGGTTTCATACATATTCAGAGGGTGCTGATGCTGAGGATATGAAAGAGGGTGGATTGAATACAGAACTCAGAGATGATAAAATAATAGAGGAACAATGTAATGAATCGGGTGGTCCTTATAATGAAATTCAAGATGATAAAGTGCACATACATCCAGCTCACGGAGGTTTAGAGCCTCTTGATAAAACAGTTATTGAAACGGAGGATGAAACCCTTGGCACTGATGTAGTTCATGAGGATAGAAATGGCAAAGAAATTGGAATATCTGATTGTCAGAGTATTGAATGCAAAGATTATAGGAATGATGAAGATAAGGACGCTAACGGTGAAATAGATTCAGAGCATCAGGGAACAGCTGGTGAAGCAGGAGGATCTGCTCCGGCTGTGGAGGAGAGAACAGTGATTGAAACTGCTGGTCTATCAGAAAATCCCTTTGTCAATAAGATAGTTCAGTCTTCTGCGTCTGAAATTGACGAACAAAGTATCAAGGATTACCCGTCTAAGATCTCTAATGAAGAAAACCAAGGAAATTATGAAAACTTATCTTCTGTTGAAGAACCTAAAAAGAAACCAGAGAATAATGCAGAGAACCAGGAAACCAATCAGATTGCTGAAGAACAGATACGTGAGCCTGTTTCCTCATCTGGAAAATCTGTTGCGGCTAGCACCCCTCTTGTTCGTCCTGCCGGCCTTGGGTCTGCAGCTCCGTTATTGGAACCTGCTGCCCGGGTGGTGCAGGAGCCGCGGGTGAACTATACGGTATCTAATACACAGTCCCGAAAAATGGAAGACTCCTCCGTTGCGGAGGCTGAGGAATATGACGAGACTCGAGAAAAACTTCAAATGATTAGGGTGAAGTTTTTGAGGCTAGCTAATAGGCTTGGGCAGACACCCCACAATGTTGTTGTAGCACAAGTTCTATATAGATTAGGACTGGCTGAACAACTCAGAGGGAGGAATGGGGGCCGTGTTGGCGCTTTTAGCTTTGATCGTTCGAGTGCAATGGCCGAGCAGCTTGAATCAGTTGGTCAAGAACCACTTGATTTCTCTTGTACAATAATGGTTCTCGGAAAGACAGGAGTTGGGAAAAGTGCAACTATCAATTCTATCTTTGACGAGGTTAAATTTAATACTGATGCTTTTCATACAGGAACAAAAAAGGTTCAGGATGTCGTAGGAACAGTACAGGGTATTAAAGTGCGGGTCATTGATACACCAGGACTTCTACCTTCTTGGTCAGACCAGCGATATAATGAGAAGATCCTCCTCTCTGTCAAGCATTTTATTAAGAAATCTCCACCCGATATTGTGCTGTATCTTGATAGGTTAGATATGCAGAGCCGAGACCTTAGTGATATGCCGCTCTTACGCACAATTACCGACGTTTTTGGACCATCCATATGGTTCAATGCTATCGTGGGTTTGACTCATGCCGCTTCTGCCCCACCGGAAGGCCCTAATGGCACTCCTTCCAGTTATGACACGTTTGTCACACAGCGCTCTCATATTGTGCAGCAAGCCATTCGACAGGCAGCTGGTGATATGCGTCTCATGAATCCTATATCATTGGTGGAGAACCACTCTGCATGCAGAATTAATACGGCCGGCCAAAGAGTGTTGCCTAATGGCCAGGTTTGGAAACCTCATCTGTTGCTCTTATCTTTTGCGTCGAAAATCCTGGCTGAGGCAAATGCTCTTCTTAAGTTACAAGACAGTACACCTGAAAAACCTTACACAGCCCGTGCAAGAATGCAACCGTTACCATATCTTCTTTCATCCCTTCTGCAGTCAAGACCGCAATTAAAGTTGCCAGAGGAGCAATTTAGTGACGAGGACAATCTCGATGACGATCGTGATGAACCATCAGATTCTGGTGATGAAACCGACCCTGACGACTTGCCACCATTTAAACCTTTGACAAAAGCCCAGATCAGAAACCTTTCTAGAGCTCAGAAAAATGCATATCTGGACGAGGTTGAGTACCGAGAAAAACTCTTTATGAAGAAACAGTTGAAGTATGAAAAAAAGCAACGGAAGATGATGAAGGAAATGGCCAAATCAGTGAAAGACCTTCCAAATGATTATGACGAAAATTTGGAGGAAGAAAGTGGTGGTGCAGCTTCTGTTCCTGTTCCCATGCCAGATATGTCCTTGCCAGCTTCCTTTGATTCTGAGACTCCCACTCACCGGTATCGTTTTCTTGATTCATCCAACCAGTGGCTTGTAAGACCTGTCCTAGAAACTCATGGATGGGATCATGATGTAGGTTATGAAGGCTTAAATGCAGAAAGACTGTTTGTTCTTAAAGACAAGATACCCTTCTCTTTTAGTGGTCAGGTTACCAAGGATAAAAAGGATGCTAGTGTTCAGATGGAAATGGCAACTTCAGTTAAGTGTGGAGAAGGGAAAGCAACATCGTTAGGTTTTGATATGCAGAGTGCTGGGAAAGACTTAGCTTATACGTTACGTAGCGAGACAAAATTTTGTAATTTTAGGAGAAACAAGGGAACTGCCGGTCTCTCATTTACTCTCTTGGGTGATTCCTTGTCAACTGGAATTAAATTTGAAAATAAGTTCATTGCTAATAAGCGATTCCAGTTGGTTATTGCTGGTGGTGCAATGACCGGACGTGATGATATTGCTTATGGTGGCAGTTTGGAGGCCCAGTTGAGAGATAAAAATCATCCTCTAGGACGCTCATTATCAACACTCGGGCTCTCCGTCATGGACTGGCATGGAGATCTGGCTGTTGGGTGCAATTTACAATCACAAATTCCCGTTGGACGGTATACAAACCTTATTGCGCGAGGCAATTTGAACAATCGTGGGGCTGGACAAATAAGCATCCGATTAAATAGTTCAGAACAACTTCAAATTGCTTTGATTGCCCTTATTCCTCTACTTAAGAGGGTTTTTGGTTATTCTCAACAACTGCAGTTTGGACAATGATGACAGTGTAGGAATATTGCGCACTGCATCACTTGCACACTAGTAGGTAACTATTTATGTTGACATATCTTGCTTGATGCCATTAAACAATAATGTTTTAAATGTGTTTTCATATTTTCTATGCCAAAGTCAATGTCTCTAGTTCATCACTGAGTCTAACATTATCTATGCTGTGAACTTTCCAGATAAGCATAAGCACGCGCCGGCTGGAGCTTACAGTAAAGATGGGTTGTGGCATAAGTTACAGAAGCTATAACAATTCTTTTGAAAAAGATTGAGGGCTAGGTTGGTTTTAAAGTTACCAATAATTTGGGAGTTCAATAATAAGTTGTGAAGCGTTTGCTTTATGGTATTGAATATGCTAAAGATTTAGACGCGGTAGTTATTGAATCGCCAAATTATTGTAGATAATCCATTTTTACTCTACTCTTGATAACAAATAAGCTTATTAATACTGTATGCGCAATTTACCAGAGAATGATTAACTTGTGGTTATACATGTGTGCTGTTTTAGAATATTATTGCAATATGCAAACACAAATAGCACTTGTGTTAGGACTGATCCAATATATCCATAGCTATCTTTCCTTTCTGAATAAAGTTACTTGTGTGTAAGCTAGCTTTATTTCAGTAAATAACAGTGCTGCATACGCTTGGAAGTTTTCTGCAATTCTATTTTTGTTTTTGGTAGAAATCTTGGTGATGAAACTTTATACACATGGACCTTTATTTATTTGTATAATTTCTATGATATTCATTACCATATTAAATTTCTCCAATAAAGTGAAAGATTAAGATACGGTTGCAGAATGACTGGATGTTGCTGCACTGGGAAAAAAAATTTAAGTGTAAATATACTTTGTTTATAGAGTATGTAAGTTTTTGTTATTACAATTTATTTATTTATTTTATATTTTGTTCTTATTTTTGTGTTTATCGTTTGCAAAATTGATTTATGTTAAAATTGATCCTTGTAATATATATAATATTTTGGTTATTTATGTTAAAATTGATCCTTGTAATATATATAATATTTTGGTTTACAAAAATAAATGATAGATTTAGAAATTATTTAAAAAGATCAAAATCCAACAAAAAGAAATTACAAGAACTATAACTAAAAAAATAGTATATTTTATAAGGACAAGTTACATATTTAAACTAAGAGGGCTGCTATTTTGACACTGAAATTCCAACACCGTATCTCTACACCGTCTAAAGTACACCCTAGAGGCTTAGACATGCTTTAGTTGTGTAAGAAAAAATAAAAAATTATTATTAAATATCATAGAAAAAAACATAGAAAAAAACAAACCGTATAAAATACGGTGTAAGTGTTACAAATTACTGTAACAATATCATTTCTCTTAAACTAAAACAAAGTGAAGTTGTTTCGTAATGAAATCATAGTTGATCAATAAACAAGGAAGCAAGTTTGTTACAGTGGAGTAGGGACAAATCAGCAAGGTTAGCACTACAACACTTAAAATTGTAAGGAAATGAGAAGAATTGTGTGAGTGAAAATGAATCTGATTATTTGAGAAATGATGTGATTTTCCTCTTAAATATGATAAACTGTTAACAATAGGAAGTGTGGATTGTGGTCAATCATTTGATTGATTTGGACGCAAAACTCTAGAGGGCAAGTCGTTAGTTTTTAGGGAAGAAATGGTATACATGTTATGTGCGTGTTACTGCCCCCGTTGTATCACTTGGCCTTTCTTCTTGGGCCTTACAAATGACCCGGAACAGTTTCTCCCAAGCTTTTGTCTCTATTATGCAAGATGGGGGTTTGCCAAACGTGCTCCAACCATCCACTTTATTCAGAAAAGGGAAAGGCTTTGATGGGACGTCATTATCATAGGGAACAAGCACATTCAACACCTTTCTCGTAATAGGTAACTTTTTTGCTGGGAATAAATGATGTGTGTCCCTATGTTAGCTGATGATGATGTTTCCTTAGGACACTTGAGAGTATTTTTAACAAATTGCGCTGAATTCTCAACCGTTGATGGTGATCAATTAATCACACGACCTTTAATGGACGAGTTTCCTATAAGATATCTTTGAAGCACCATTTTGCCCACTTCATGCCATTAGCGACCTGCAAAAAAGAATCCTTTTTTCTTTTATTGTCATTTTTTCTCGCGAGCTTCACCGTTCCAACTTTGTTCAAGTTCATACGAGATCTTCGCTCGTTGGCACTTGGCATGCATGATCGATCGATCATTTCTCGTTATGATAAAGTAATGTTTTTTCTTGATTTTGCCTCTTTTCCTAGAGTTCCTTAGATAATGAGCTTTTGATACCTCTATTTTTCTTTTCGAGAGATTTCTTTTACTGCTGGCACTTTCTAATATGAGGATTTGTGTATGACCTTTCTTGCTTATCCTATAGTGTATGTATCAGGCTCTTCTCTATAGTGCTTCTAATTATGGAGAATGCATTAACTATGACTAGGAAAGTGAAGAAATATATCTTAGCCGATTGGGTGGACTGAGAAATATTGGAGATCGTCTTCGCTTTCGCCTGCGAGGGTGGCCCAGACGATGCTTCGACTGGTGTAGGTTGTTCATCTAACTGGGGAGTGTTTCCACCGAATGGAGATAAGATGATGCGCAACGAATATGACGGGTGTCTCATCCCATTTAACGGGTGCTTATTTTCACTCATAGACTTTCATCTTCCATTTAATGATTTCGAGATCAGTATTATGAACCACTTAATGATTGTCCCTTCGCAATTGCATATATTGAGCGGGTGTTTTTCAAGGTTTTCCAATATTAGTGTGATTATAAAGGGGTAAGCTGACTATGAATATGTTTTTCTATCTTTTAAAGACTCAAAAAACTACGACAAATCACACACGCAATTTAGGTTTGATTTGAGGAAGATCTCCATATTCTAACAGTGTGAAATATTCAAGGGTAACTTCTTTTTGGCTACCCCCTTAATGTAAATGCTCTTGCAAAGATATGAAAAATAGAACATGGGCCTTCATAGATATATACAAATTTATTTTGTAAGTTCTAGAGCCATACTTATTTCTTGATGGGGACGAAATCTTACATTTCAAGGAAGAAGACCTCCCCTTAGAAGAGTTATACTTGAAGAAATAAATGATGTATTTCTACAAGGATTTTAGTTATGTGGAGATATCATTTCTCGTGACGCATCATCAAAGAAGCAGTTAAAGAGGTTTACTAAGATCCGTTGGCTAGTGGATGTTAGAACCGAGGGGGAGAGGAAGATTGTCTTTGGTAAGTGTTTTGGACTGGGTATGGAGTTGGCCCACCGTCGGGCAGAGCCTAATCCACATTCGCGTAGATGATGTGTAACACCCCATTTTTTTTATTTACTAGTTATTTTATTAATTACTTATTTTTATTAATTATTATAAGATATAGTAATTAATTAATTGTGTGATTTTGTGAACATATGTGTTATATGTGTGTTGGATCATTGGGTGTAAAAATAATAGAAATGAGTAATTGGGCCTAGTTATAATAATGGGATGAGAAAAGGTGGGGGTATGTGTTAGTAACCCCATTCGTGGAATTTGTGTTAGTAAGGGTTTTGATAAAACAAGAAAAATAGAAATTAGAAAGAGAAAGGAAGAAAATCAAGAGGAGAGGAAAAAAAAGGAGAAAGAAGAGAAAGAGAATAGAAGAAGAGGGAACCCTAGAAGAAGATCTACATCTAAGGTAAGGGTGAGTTTCCATTTGATTATGGGATATATGATGTATGTAATGGGTAGCAACATGTATTAGGATATGGGATTTCAATTTCTAGGTTTTGACATGCGTAGGTTTTGATTGAAAATCTATGAAATTGATGTTTGAATCATGTTTTCATGTTGGTATTTGATGCTACAGGAGGAATATATATTATAATGCTTTTGATTCATGAAATATGGTTGTTTGGATGAGTTATAATGGTGAAAATCGTAGGAAAACCGAGACTGTCCAAAACAATTTATTTTTTTGGGTTTTCGAGAGTGGGCTTAGTGGGCTATAAGGCGCTTAGCATGGTCTGGGATGAAAAGTTATATATTTTCATGAGCTGAACTGGATGTTGTATGCAATTGATTTATCACGAATTGTCATGAATTTTCTGGAGTTTTTATAATAGGTTTGGATGGTTTTTGAGACGATTCTTTGTGTGAACATAACACTTGATTTTGTGTATATGTAAGTTGGGAATTGTAATTGGCTGAGAATAACATTTTTTAGCATTGTTTGCTATATGTTAATTGTGATGTGTTGAATTGGTTAATGCTATGAAGGTGTTCCATATGTGAATGATGACATGATATATGTATGTTTGTGCAAAAGGTGAGATAATTCATATGTGATGAATTATTTGATATATGCTTGTATAATTAAGATTTGGAGATGGTATTAATTTCATATAATTGTTGGTAATTGCAAATGAATCTTTTATTGTCAAGACTCAAGAGGCAATGTTTGTTAGTTTCGTGAAAGTTAGTGACTTGTCCCAAACTTTGGAGATGGATTTGAAGCTTAGGGGAAAAAATTATTTTTGGTGGTTATCTGTCTTGGAGGTGGATGCAGTGATACCACTAAGGGTAAAAATTGGTACCACATGCATATTGCATAGAGTCACATTGGAGTCACATGTGTCAATGTGAAATATAATTTGTTTTCTTATGTGATATCTGTGTGAATGGTACATTGGTGGTAATTGTGATTGATTATTTTGGTATCCTGAATTGGTGAACTCTGTTGTATATGTAAACATATAAATTATGTTTAAAAAAATGTTAAATGCATGAATGTATGAAGTGTGATGAATTCGGTTGATGTATGTATGTTATGTATTACTTATTATGATATATTTCTATAATGATATGAATTCTCACCCTTCTGTTGGAATGATGTTTTTTACGACATCACTCAGGTACCGAAGAATAGTGGTGTTTTGCTTGCAAGGATTAGTCAGAGGAGCTAGTTTTTTGTTTATCCTTATTCTAGGTAGTGAGTCATGCTTTGGTTATGTAACACGAGGAAACATTTGAACTCAAGTTTGTTTTAAGAGATGTTTGTTATACTCTCTTTTATATTATGATGTATTAAGATTATATGATGGTTGGTCTTTGGTGCCTAATGTTTTAATGCATGGTTTTCTATTATGAAATTTCAATTAGTGGTGTCATTTGAAAAGATAATTATTCCGTTTTGATATGCATGTGTTAGTGTATGAAACATGAATTTAAACGTGTGTTATGAGCATGACTAGGTGTATTTGTGTTGGTATTAACATACATGTGACACTCTCTTTTGATATGTATGCTAATTTACTCTGATTATTAAATATATTTTTGTGGGGTCTTACATTAATGGTATCAGAGCATGGTCGGTTAGTTGGACATGTTATTAATATGTTTATTTTCCTTTTGTATTTGATTTATGTTTGTGACACAATCATTATTGTTTGTTTGATGTGGATTGTTGGTTGATTGGATTTATTAGGACAATGGTTGCAAGAAGGAATGATAATGCTATTACTGAGACATTGACGATGTTGGCTGGTGCTATTGGGCAGGCTCCAAATATGAATGTTGGTAACAGAGAGGAGGATGAGTTTCGTGCTTTGAAGAAGTTCTAGAGGAACAATCCGTCAATCTTTGAGGGAGATCATGAACCTGACAAAGCACAAGCATGGGTGAAGGCGATCGAGAAGATCTTTCGGGTCATGA
This sequence comes from Vicia villosa, assembly GCF_029867415.1. Taxonomy (NCBI): domain Eukaryota; kingdom Viridiplantae; phylum Streptophyta; class Magnoliopsida; order Fabales; family Fabaceae; genus Vicia; species Vicia villosa. Next base: position 17,811,003 of record NC_081182.1, on the reverse strand, counting down.
ATTGTACGGATGCACAAAAGATGCAGTTTGGCACCCATATGCTTGAGAAGGAAGTTGAGGATTGATGAGGTAACACTATTCACAAGTTTGATGAAGATGGGATTGAGGTTAGTTGGGATCTTTTCCGAGATTCATTTTTGGAGAAGTATTATTCAGGGGATGTGTGTGGGAAAAAAGAAGTTGAGTTTCTTGAGCTGAAGCAGGGTAATAGAATTGTCGCAGAGTATGCTGTAAAGTTTCAGAAGTTGATTAAGTTTTGTCCTCATTACAACACTGCTAATGCTGAGAGGTATAAGTGTCTTAAGTTTGTGAGTGGTTTGAGACCTAAGATCAATAAGGCTATAACCATTAACAAATTTCACGATTTTTTGAGTAGGTTAACAAGAATAGGATCTATGATGAGGATAGTAGAGATAGTGCTTCTCACTATAAGTATTTGAATGATAAGAAAGGGAAAGGCCAAATCAGAGGAAAGCCATATGCTGATAAAGGGAAACAAAAAGCTGGTTATGACAGGAAGCCGAGTGGGGGAGGAGCTCCTACTCTAGTTAGGTGCTACAGGTGTGGTGTTGAAGGACATCGTGCTTCTGAGTGCACATGTGCTAAACTGAAATGTTTCAAGTGTGGCAAGCTAGGTCACAAAGCTCATGATTATAAAGGAGGTGCGAGTATGACTTGCTATAACTGTGGTGAGCAAGGGCACAATAGTACTAAGTGTGACAAGTCGAAGAAGGAACAAGCTAAAAGGAAAAATGTTTGCTCTATCTGGTTCCGAGACTGCTGTCGAGGATAGACTAATCATAAGTACGTGCTTTATTAATAGTACACCTTTAATTTCTATTATTGATATTGGCGTGACACATTCTTTCATTTCTTTGGATTGCGTTAAGAGATTAAATCTTATGTTGTCTGATATGCGTGGAAGTATGGTCATTGATACTCCTGCTATGGATTCAGTGACTACTTCATATGTGTGTTTGAATTGTTCGTTGAGTATTTTTTGTAGAGACCTTGGGATTGATTTAGTGTGTCTTACCTTAGATCAACATGATGTTATTCTTGGGATAAACTTTTTGGAATATACCTATGTTTATATCAACTATTTTGATAAGATGGGTATATTTCTTGAAACCGATATTGAGAGAGATTTGTTTATGTCTTCCAAGCAAAGGAACGAGTCTGTGAAGGATGTTGTTGTGTTGTTGGCTTTGATGGCAACAATGGATATCTTTAACAAGATAGAGATGGGTGATTTACCAATGGTTCGTGATTTTCCAGAGGTGTTTCCTAAAGATGTTAGTGGTTTACCGCCAGAGCATGAAATGGAGTTTATGATCGAATTAGTTCCTAGAACTAGTCCGATATCGATGGTTCCATATTGAATGTTAGCATCTAAATTGAAAGAGTTGAAGAGTCAACTTGAATATTTACTTGAGAAGAAATTCATTCGTCCGAGAGTATCACTATGGGATGCACCAATTTTATTGATTAAGAAGAAAAAAGGTACTGTGAGACTTTGTGTGGATTATAGACAATTGAACAAGGTGACTTTCAAGAACAAGTATCCACTTCCAAGGATTTGTGATTTGATGGATCGGTTGGTTGGTGCATGTGTGTTTAATAAGATAGATTTGAGGTTTGGGTATCATCAGATTTGTGTGAAAGTTGAAGATATTCAGAAGGCTTCTTTTAGAACAGGGTATGATCAATATAAGTATTCTGTGATGTCGTTCGGTATGACCAATGCACCTTGTGTATTCATGGAATACATGAATAGGAATTGTCATCAGTATTTGGATAAGTTTGTTGTTGTGTTCATTGATGATATTTTGATCTATTCCAAGAGTGAAGAGGATCACGCTGAATATTTGAAGATTGTGTTATCTGTGTTGAAAGAGAAGCACTTGTATGCTAAGCTTTCTAAGTGTGAGTTTTGGTTGAAGGAAGTGACTTTCCTTGGTCACATGATTTCAAGTGGTGGTATTTCTGTTGATCCGTTGAAGATTGAGGTCGTGTCTCAATGGGAAGCTCCAAAATTTGTTTTTGAGATTAGAAGTTTTCTTGGTTTAGCAGGTTATTATTGAAAGTTCATTGAAGGATTTTCCAAGTTAGCTTTGCCGTTGACGCAGTTGACTTGGAAGGATTAAGCTTTTATTTGGACTTCACAGTGTGAAGCTGGTTTTCAAAAGCTTAAGAGAAGGTTGACGATCGCTCATATTTTGACTTTGCTTGATCCGGTAGAACCGTTTGTTGTGTATTGTGATGCTTCGTTGATGGGTTTATGATGTGTGTTGATGCAAAATCGACAAGTGGTAGCTTATACTTCAAGGCAACTTAAAGTGCGTGAGAGGAACTATTCGATGCATGACTTAGAGCTGGCTGATGTTTTGTTTGTGTTGAAACTTAGGAGGCATTATTTGTTTGGGTCGAGATTTGATGTGTTTAGTGATCATAAGGGTTTGAAGTATTTGTTCGAATAGAAAGAGTTGAATATGAGGCAAAGGAGATGGTTGGAATTCTTTAAGGATTATGATTTTGGGTTAAATTACCATCCGGGTAAAGCGAATGTTGTGACTGATGCGTCAAGTAGGAAGGTTCCAGCTAGGGCATTGACATATGGTTTCAAAGTAACATCATAAGCTCTGTTTGGCTTTTTTGAGACGTCTTTCTATATAATATAGTGTATGTACTTATTTATACAACTTTGAATTCATTATAAATGACACAAAATTATTTGTGAAACTGTCGAGAAAATACAATGGTTAAATCTTTTTTATATAATTATTACAAAAAGTTAGATCAAACTAGTTTGATTAAAATGTTTTAAAAATAAAATGATATTAAGTGATTATGGTCGGAAAAAAGAGATATAAATAGTTGTAATACGAAAATATAAACATGTCTCATTTGTGTTTAACAAGTTGAAAAAGAAAATCGGAAAACATTGGGACAGAAGAGAAGAAAATGGACGACGAAGTGAGAGTTTGGTGTTTGGAACGTCTCCCAAGAAATTCAACCGTAGAAACCAAAATCATGCTCAATCTCCTTTCGAGAATCTCAATGTGCAACATCTACACGAAGAAAAGCATGATCCTAAGAGCCCTTGAAGACGCCTTGTCGGAAGCATACTTCTCAGAATGTATGCTCCAAATCCTGGAGGTATTTGAAAAACTGTTAATCGACTCTTCTTCAAATTCAAATCCAAATCCAAATTTAATTTCCTCCGCAATGAGAGCTGCTTATTGCAGCATTGCTGTTGAATGTACCGTGAAATATCTTGAATCAGTAAAGTTAAACCCTAACTATTGCAAAGCTGTGAAGATGATATGGACTGGTAGGGTGCATCATATGCAGAGTGAGGGAAGCAGTTTTCTCTTATCTGCTGAATTGAATGAATGGAAAAGTGAGTTTGAGAATTTGCTTCTGGATAAGGAAGTTATGGACAAGCTTGCTGCTATGGCTACTACTCAAAGAGGTGCGATTCGAAAGATGGAGGCCTTTTTGACTCAAGCTTGGGAGAACTTGGGTTTATCTCTTCTTGAATCAGTGGCGAACAATCAGTTGGATTCAAGTGTTGTGGCTGTCTTGAACATGAAGAAACAACATGACAATGAGAAAGGTTTTTTTTCTAAAACCTTTTTGGATAGGAAGGAGTGTTGATTTTTTCTGTGAATTGTAAATTATCAAAGAATGTTGTATGTCTCTTTTAGTACTTAATCATAATGTTTTTATTTTTTGTTTCTCAATTTTAGTTTCTGGAATAGAAATTCGGGAAGAGAATGAGAAGGTTGAAGGGGTGTTTACTACTACTGTTAATTTTGAACAAGTGGATTTATCAACTTCAGACGACTCTTTGCCGATTAATGAAGTCCCAAAGAATGGGGAATCAGTTGATTTTGAGGAAGGCGATTTATCAACCTCAGATGACCCGATTAACGAGGTCCCGAAGAATGGGGAATCTGTTGATTTTGAGGAAGGCGGTTTATCAACCTCAGATTCTTCTCTTCTTGAATCAGTGGCGAACAATCAGTTGGATTCGAGTGTTGTGGCTGTCTTGAACATGAAGAAACAACATGACAATGAGAAAGGTTTTTTTTTCTAAAACCTTTTTGGATAGGAAGGAGTGTTGATTTTTTCTGTGAATTGTAAATTATCAAAGAATGTTGTATGTCTCTTTTAGTACTTAATCATAATGTTTTTATTTTTTGTTTCTCAATTTTAGTTTCTGGAATAGAAATTCGGGAAGAGAATGAGAAGGTTGAAAGGGAGTTTACTACTACTGTTAATTTTGAACAAGTGGATTTATCAACTTCAGACGACTCTTTGTCGATTATTGAAGTCCCAAAGAATGGGGAATCTGTTGATTTTGAGGAGGGCGATTTATCAACCTCAGATGAGCCGATTAACGAGGTCCCGAAGAATGGGGAATCTGTTGATTTTGAGGAAGGCTGTTTATCAACCTCAGATTCTTCTCTTCTTGATTCAGTGGCGAACAATCAGTTGGATTCGAGTGTTGTGGATGTCTTGAACATGAAGAAACAACATGACAATGAGAAAGGTTTTTTTTCTAAAACCTTTTTGGATAGGAAGGAGTGTTGATTTTTTCTGTGAATTGTAAATTATCAAAGAATGTTGTATGTCTCTTTTAGTACTTAATCATAATGTTTTTATTTTTTGTTTCTCAATTTTAGTTTCTGGAATAGAAATTCGGGAAGAGAATGAGAAGGTTGAAGGGGTGTTTACTACTACTGTTAATTTTGAACAAGTGGATTTATCAACTTCAGACGACTCTTTGCCGATTAATGAAGTCCCAAAGAATGGGGAATCAGTTGATTTTGAGGAAGGCGATTTATCAACCTCAGATGACCCGATTAACGAGGTCCCGAAGAATGGGGAATCTGTTGATTTTGAGGAATGCGGTTTATCAACCTCAGATTCTTCTCTTCTTGAATCAGTGGCGAACAATCAGTTGGATTCGAGTGTTGTGGCTGTCTTGAACATGAAGAAACAACATGACAATGAGAAAGGTTTTTTTTCTAAAACCTTTTTGGATAGGAAGGAGTGTTGATTTTTTCTGTGAATTGTAAATTATCAAAGAATGTTGTATGTCTCTTTTAGTACTTAATCATAATGTTTTTATTTTTTGTTTCTCAATTTTAGTTTCTGGAATAGAAATTCGGGAAGAGAATGAGAAGGTTGAAGGGGAGTTTACTACTACTGTTAATTTTGAACAAGTGGATTTATCAACTTCAGACGACTCTTTGCCGATTAATGAAGTCCCAAAGAATGGGGAATCTGTTGATTTTGAGGAAGGCTATTTATCAACCTCAGATGAGCCGATTAACGAGGTCCCGAAGAATGGAGAATCTGTTGCTTTTGAGGAAGGCGATTTATCAACCTCAGATTCTTCTCTTCTTGAATCAGTGGCGAACAATCAGTTGGATTCGAGTGTTGTGGCTGTCTTAAACATGAAGAAACAACATGACAATGAGAAAGGTTTTTTTTTTCTAAAACCTTTTTGGATAGGAAGGAGTGTTGATTTTTTCTGTGAATTGTAAATTATCAAAGAATGTTGTATGTCTCTTTTAGTACTTAATCATAATGTTTTTATTTTTTGTTTCTCAATTTTAGTTTCTGGAATAGAAATTCGGGAAGAGAATGAGAAGGTTGAAGGGGAGTTTACTACTACTGTTAATTTTGAACAAGTGGATTTATCAACTTCAGACGACTCTTTGCCGATTAATGAAGTCCCAAAGAATGGGGAATCTGTTGATTTTGAGGAAGGCGATTTATCAACCTCAGATGAGCCGATTAACGAGGTCCCGAAGAATGGGGAATCTGTTGATTTTGAGGAAGGCGGTTTATCAACCTCAGATTCTTCTCTTCTTGAATCAGTGGCGAACAATCAGTTGGATTCAAGTGTTGTGGCTGTCTTGAACATGAAGAAACAACATGACAATGAGAAAGGTTTTTTTTCTAAAACCTTTTTGGATAGGAAGGAGTGTTGATTTTTTCTGTGAATTGTAAATTATCAAAGAATGTTGTATGTCTCTTTTAGTACTTAATCATAATGTTTTTATTTTTTGTTTCTCAATTTTAGTTCTGGAATAGAAATTCGGGAAGAGAATGAGAAGGTTGAAGGGGAGTTTACTACTACTGTTAATTTTGAACAAGTGGATTTATCAACTTCAGACAACTCTTTGCCGATTAATGAAGTCCCAAAGAATGGGGAATCTGTTGATTTTGAGGAAGGCGATTTATCAACCTCAGATGAGCCGATTAACGAGGTCTCAAAGAATGGGGAATCTGTTGATTTTGAGGAAGGCGATTTATCAACCTCAGATTCTTCTCTTCTTGAATCAGTGGTGAACAATCAGTTGGATTCGAGTGTTTTGGCTGTCTTGAACATGAAGAAACAACATGACAATGAGAAAGGTTTTTTTTCTAAAACCTTTTTGGATAGGAAGGAGTGTTGATTTTTTCTGTGAATTGTAAATTATCAAAGAATGTTGTTTGTCTCTTTTAGTACTTAATCATAATGTTTTTATTTTTTGTTTCTCAATTTTAGTTTCTGGAATAGAAATTCGGGAAGAGAATGAGAAGGTTGAAGGGAAGTTTACTACTACTGTTAATTTTGAACAAGTGGATTTATCAACTTCAGACGACTCTTTGCCGATTAATGAAGTCCCAAAGAATGGGGAATCTGTTGATTATTAGGAAGGCAATTTATCAACCCCAGATGAGCCGATTAACGAGGTCCCGAAGAATGGAGAATCTATTGATTTTGAGGAAGGCGATTTATCAACCTCAGATTCTTCTCTTCTGGAATCAGTGGCGAACAATCAGTTGGATTCGAGTGTTGTGGCTGTCTTGAACATGAAGAAACAACATGACAATGAGAAAGGTTTTTTTTTTCTAAAACCTTTTTTGATAGGAAGGAGTGTTGATTTTTTCTGTGAATTGTAAATTATCAAAGAATGTTGTATGTCTCTTTTAGTACTTAATCATAATGTTTTTATTTTTTGTTTCTCAATTTTAGTTTCTGGAATAGAAATTCGGGAAGAGAATGAGAAGGTTGAAGGGGAGTTTATTACTACTGTTAATTTTGAACAAGTGGATTTATCAACTTCAGACGACTCTTTGTCGATTAATGAAGTCCCAAAGAATGGGGAATCTGTTGATTTTGAGGAAGGCGATTTATCAACCTTAGATGAGCCGATTAACGGGGTCCCGAAGAATGGGGAATCTGTTGATTTTGAGGAAGGCAATTTATCAACCTCAGATTCTTCTCTTCTTGAATCAGTGGCGAACAATCAGTTGGATTCGAGTGTTGTAGCTTTCTTGAACATGAAGAAACAACATGACAATGAAAAAGGTTTTTTTTCTAAAACCTTTTTGGATAGGAAGGAGTGTTGATTTTTTCTGTGAATTGTAAATTATCAAAGAATGTTGTATGTCTCTTTTAGTACTTAATCATAATGTTTTTATTTTTTGTTTCTCAATTTTAGTTTCTGGAATAGAAATTCGGGAAGAGAATGAGAAGGTTGAAGGGGAGTTTACTACTACTGTTAATTTTGAACAAGTGGATTTATCAACTTCAGACGACTCTTTGCCGATTAATGAAGTCCCAAAGAATGGGGAATCTGTTGATTTTGAGGAAGGCGATTTATCAACCTCAGATGAGCCGATTAACGAGGTCCCGAAGAATGGAGAATCTGTTGCTTTTGAGGAAGGCGATTTATCAACCTCAGATTCTTCTCTTCTTGAATCAGTGGCGAACAATCAGTTGGATTCGAGTGTTGTGGCTGTCTTAAACATGAAGAAACAACATGACAATGAGAAAGGTTTTTTTTTCTAAAACCTTTTTGGATAGGAAGGAGTGTTGATTTTTTCTGTGAATTGTAAATTATCAAAGAATGTTGTATGTCTCTTTTAGTACTTAATCATAATGTTTTTATTTTTTGTTTCTCAATTTTAGTTTCTGGAATAGAAATTCGGGAAGAGAATGAGAAGGTTGAAGGGGAGTTTACTGCTACTGTTAATTTTGAACAAGTGGATTTATCAACTTCAGACGACTCTTTGCCGATTAATGAAGTCCCAAAGAATGGGGAATCTGTTGATTTTGAGGAAGGCGATTTATCAACCTCATATGAGCCGATTAACGAGGTCTCAAAGAATGGGGAATCTGTTGATTTTGAGGAAGGCGATTTATCAACCTCAGATTCTTCTCTTCTTGAATCAGTGGTGAACAATCAGTTGGATTCGAGTGTTTTGGCTGTCTTGAACATGAAGAAACAACATGACAATGAGAAAGGTTTTTTTTCTAAAACCTTATTGGATAGGAAGGAGTGTTGATTTTTTCTGTGAATTGTAAATTATCAAAGAATGTTGTATGTCTCTTTTAGTACTTAATCATAATGTTTTTATTTTTTGTTTCTCAATTTTAGTTTCTAGAATAGAAATTCGGGAAGAGAATGAGAAGGTTGAAGGGAAGTTTACTACTACTGTTAATTTTGAACAAGTGGATTTATCAACTTCAGACGACTCTTTGCCGATTAATGAAGTCCCAAAGAATGGGGAATCTGTTGATTATGAGGAAGGCGATTTATCAACCCTAGATGAGCCGATTAACGAGGTCCCGAAGAATGGAGAATCTATTGATTTTGAGGAAGGCGATTTATCAACCTCAGATTCTTCTCTTCTGGAATCAGTGGCGAACAATCAGTTGGATTCGAGTGTTGTGGCTGTCTTGAACATGAAGAAACAACATGACAATGAGAAAGGTTTTTTTTTTCTAAAACCTTTTTTGATAGGAAGGAGTGTTGATTTTTTCTGTGAATTGTAAATTATCAAAGAATGTTGTATGTCTCTTTTAGTACTTAATCATAATGTTTTTATTTTTTGTTTCTCAATTTTAGTTTCTGGAATAGAAATTCGGGAAGAGAATGAGAAGGTTGAAGGGGAGTTTACTACTACTGTTAATTTTGAACAAGTGGATTTATCAACTTCAGACGACTCTTTGTCGATTAATGAAGTCCCAAAGAATGGGGAATCTGTTGATTTTGAGGAAGGCGATTTATCAACCTTAGATGAGCCGATTAACGGGGTCCCGAAGAATGGGGAATCTGTTGATTTTGAGGAAGGCAATTTATCAACCTCAGATTCTTCTCTTCTTGAATCAGTGGCGAACAATCAGTTGGATTCGAGTGTTGTAGCTTTCTTGAACATGAAGAAACAACATGACAATGAGAAAGGTTTTTTTCTAAAACCTTTTTGGATAGGAAGGAGTGTTGATTTTTTCTGTGAATTGTAAATTATCAAAGAATGTTGTATGTCTCTTTTAGTACTTAATCATAATGTTTTTATTTTTTGTTTCTCAATTTTAGTTTCTGGAATAGAAATTCGGAAAGAGAATGAGAAGGTTGAAGGGGAGTTTACTACTACTGTTAATTTTGAACAAGTGGATTTATCAACTTCAGACGACTCTTTGCCGATTAATGAAGTCCCAAAGAATGGGGAATCTGTTGATTTTGAGGAAGGCGATTTATCAACCTCAGATAAGTCGATTAACATGGTCCCGAAGAATGGGGAATTTGTTGATTTTGAGGAAGGTGATTTATCAACCTCAGATTCTTCTCTTCTTGAATCAGTGGCGAACAATCAGTTGGATTCAAGTGTTGTGGCTGTCTTGAACATGAAGAAACAACATGACAATGAGAAAGGTTTTTTTTCTAAAACCTTTTTGGATAGGAAGGAGTGTTGATTTTTTCTGTGAATTGTAAATTATCAAAGAATGTTGTATGTATCTTTTAGTACTTAATCATAATGTTTATATTTTTTGTTTCTCAATTTTAGTTTCTGGAATAGAAATTCGGGAAAAGAATGAGAAGGTTGAAGGGGAGTTTACTACTAATGTTAATTTTGAACAAGTGAATTTATCAACTTCAGACGACTCTTTGCCGATTAATGAAGTCCCAAAGAATGGGGAATCTGTTTATTTTGAGGAAGGCGATTTATCAACCTCAGATGAGCCGATTAACGAGGTCCCGAAGAATGGGGAATCTTTTGATTTTGAGGAAGGCGATTTATCAACCTCAGATGAGCCGATTAACGAGGTCCCGAAGAATGGGGAAGCTGTTGATTTTGAGGAAGTGGATCTATCAAGCTCAGATGAGCCGATTAACGAGGTCCCGAAGAATGGGGAATCTGTTGATTTTAAGGAAGTGGATCTATCAAGCTCAGATGAGCCGATTAACGAGACACCTTCTGTACTTGAAAGTGATGCTGATCGCCGTACTGCTACTACTCATGAGGTAACCTTGACTGTTGCGTAAATTTTGTTCTTCTTGTTTGTTCCTTTCGATTCTTAAAAGACAATAGTTCGATAGTATATCATTAATTATTGCTTATTTTCTATAGTGGGATGATTCCATTGGTCCCTTGCAGGGACAAACATCTAGATTTCATTTGCCTAGTCCAAAGAGGACTAAAATTTCTATTTGGTTATTTGTTTATACTGGTTCGGTTCGGTTGAAGCAATTCTACCCAAAAATAACTGAACCCGATTGCAATAATATATTTTACTGGACTGGAATTTTTTAAGGCCCATTAAACAATACCTTTCATCATATCTAAACACAGTTTATCAATTCAAAACCCTAGCCTTCAGACATCCTTTAATGCTCACTCCATATTCTCCACCATTTTCTTTCTTCTGTGTTTCATATAGAACTATGATTCTGGACTTCTTTGTACCTATGGACACCACCATTAATACTTAATGCTCTGAAGAATGTCGCAACTATGTCTAGGTTACATGTTATCTTCTTCATCTCACCTCAAATTCACAGTGTTTAATTTGTTATTTCCCCAATTTATTTGACAAAACATTTCTCAATATTTGCAAGGCAGAGGATCTAAAAATTTCCATATTTTTTCCAATTCTCCTTGTAATTTTGCAACAGTGAAAAAAGATTTGGGATTTTAAACCTTAGCTTAAAAATATTCCCAAATTTTTTTTCCATTCATTGCTTATATTATGCATCTTTAAACTAGTATATCATTAATTATTGCTTATTTTCTATAGTGGGATGATTTCATTGGTCCCTTGCAGAGACAAACATCTAGATTTTATTTGCCTAGTCCAAAGAGGACCAAAATTTCTCCCTTGAAGCCGTACCAACCAAAGACCTTCAAAAAAAGGAGAGTACCGATGTTGCACCCCAAAATTTGCCCATCTGATTTTACTTCTAATTGGCTTAAGCTATGCATTTCATTCGCATGTCTCTATTAGGTCATCTAACATAACTCATGCATTCATTAACCAATAATTAGGCACAAGATCAAGGATCTTGAAGATTTAGGATTTTTCTATTTTTGGGCTCTAATATTATCTCAAGCTTGTTTCAACTGGTCTTCTCATCAATCATGATTTATGGAGTTAAGGTTCTAATTTATCGACCATTATGAATTTCTTTCTTATCAAGCCGCAAGAATCATTCTTCATCCAAGTCATCAAGAACAAAGATAAGGGTGCATTTCTCTACACAAGATCAAAATTCAGGTTTTATATGAGGATTGAATTTAGCAACCAGATAGATGCGGGTTTTTCACACCATAAGTCATTTGGTCAGGATCTTTGTTATTTATCATGGGAAAAAGTAAATATTGGGGTCGTCTTTAGTAGTTTTGGTCTTCAATTATCACGTGCATCCAAAGTTCGCAAAAGATTGGAAAGAGAGGTTCATATCCCTAAAATTCAAGTATTGGAGGGAAAAATATAAACTTCAAAGTTTGAATTGAAGAGAGTTATTACAAAAGAGACAAACATCATTCAAAAGTATGCCAAGCTCATTCAAAATGCCAAGTTCATCGCTCAATGGCTTTTCATTATAACTTGCTCAAGTATCATTCAAACTCATCAAAAATACATTACCCTCTTATGCTCTACAAAGTCACGTGTTCAACTAAATTTCAGAGTTACAATTCAATCTCTAATTACAAATGTCTTTATGTCAAACCTATTTACATTCAATCCCTAATTATATACATCATCAAATCCGTTACAGACAAAAGGAATTACAAATAATAATATTGCTTTGGCCAAAGTCCAATGGAATCTTGAAGGCTTGTTCCCTATTCCGATTTTCCAGCTCATATTTCAGCCTCCCCTTCTTCTCCATCACTTCTAACCATCTTGCATCCTCAACTTTTAAACTTGCACCTATATTCAAGATTCATACACAAGATGAATTATACCAATAACCTGCACAATACAGAAAAACCAATTCAGCATCCTTTCAAATTTAAACCAAGTTATACCTTCATTCAATTCAAAATCCAAAATAACCCCTTCAACACCTAACAAACCTATAACCAATCAACCTTTAACAGAATTGTAACCTCCTTTTTCTAACCTAACTAACCATCAGTTATAACAGAAAACCAACTTCCTCTAACAGTATAACAACCTAGTACTAGTTTATAACCAATTCCTAACTAATTCTCAACCACCTAACAGTCCCTAACAGAATTAAACTACCAAGCCTAACTGATTGTAACAGAAGATAACAGAAAAATTCAGAGGATCTAACCTTTCAACCTCTATATAATCTTCAGCCACCACTCTGTTCAAGGCTCTCCCCATTTTTCTTCATCTCAACGATTCACTCTCTTCATTCCCTCACCATTTTCAATCACCTTCAACACAACCCCAATTCATCTTCTTCGATTCCCTTCACTATTTCACACACAATTCACCATCACCATTTCTGAACCATTCAACCATTCCCCTTCAGTTTTCAAATCTTCATCTCTGTCACTCAATCCTCTGCAGATTCTAAACTCAGTCTTCATCTCCACTCTCTTTCCCTAACACCCTCACTACACGCTCAGTATTCAAAAGCTATTAGAGCTCCACAATCGGAGCTCCGATTAAGCTTGAGCTTAGCCTTCACCCCCTTACTTCGTTCTCCTCCATCATCTCCTAATTCTATCCACAACACGCAATTGGCAACACTCCAGGACTCAACTCAGAGTTCACGTAAAAGAAAGAATCAAAACAGAGAAAAAGAAGAAGAAGTGTGAATCGGAAAACGAAAGCGAAAGATTAACACGTGCTTACTTGAGTCGGCCATAGCTTCAATCATCATCTTCTTCTGCAAATAGTGGCATCGACCCGCAGAACCTCAATAACAACGACGATTCATCATCGCCTCAGCAGTCCTCATCACTAAATCGCATCGCCATCACTATTCATCATCTCCGGTCTTTCATTCATCTCGTCAAACTCCATGAATCTTCAATAAGCTGCAAGAACAACGAAGTGGATTAACGCATAATAACGAACTCAGAACAAAGAGAATCGGAGAAGAGGAAGAAAAGAAAAAGAAATAGAAGAAGGACGGACGAAGTTCATCGGTATTCTTGCAGATTTCCTTGGGATCGCTATCCGTCTTCATTGAGCTTGAAGAAGCTCCAAATTTCTCCGGTAGATTCGAAGCAGAGGATAATCGGCGATACGCGGACGTCGTCGCGTGAGGGCATCACGGTGGCGCTACATTTTCGGTCGTCGGAGAAGCAATGAAGGTCCGGCCGCCGTTCTTGCGCTTGGAATGAGGAGAAGCAAACTCAGAAATCTCAATGGTTGGAACCCTAAGCCCCTTTTCATTCGTTAATTACCTTTTTACTTATTAATTGGATTAAACCTGAGTTTTAATAGGTTAATTAGTATAATTAGGTGATATAAAGTTTGTTGTAGTTAACATTTAATTTGAATAAACTCCCTAATCAAAAGAATATTTGTAGAAGAATCTGATTTGGATCAAACAAAATCTGTAAACAAAAACCCCTTTGGGCTGGGCCATGCGCCCACTGCTCTTAACACTCTATATTTCAGTTTTCACCCCCTGGATTCACATTAGAATTATTAGGATTTAGTTCTTTACTAAGTTTTTTTTGTTAATTTTCTCTTGTGGTTTTTTAGATCTTTAATACTAATTTTTATCATAAAGAAAAATCACAAAAATATTAGTTTAGGCTAATTCCTTTTTTTGCTTGCTTGATTTGAATTCTCTTTTATATAAAAATCTCATAAAAATAAATAACCTCTTTTAATTCCTTTTGCACTATATATTGAATCATTTGTTTTCATGTTTTGTGCTATATTTTCAAAGTCATTTTTTTAGTCAATTTTGTACTAATTTTGTATCATGCTTACTTGTGATTTTTACTTGTAATTTCACTTGTATGTTCCCATAGATTTAGGACCCATAATCCATAACTCTTAGGCTAATTCCCTTAAACCCTATAATTTAGGTAGACTTTAATTAGACAATTTAGGACTTAGAATCATCTTTTAGTTCATATTAGATTAGGTTCTTTTTCTTTTCAACTTTAAAACATCTAAAAAAGGACGACGCGAGTCATGCTAATACTCTTTTTTCATAGTGTGAAAGAAATGATTGGGGCGTAGGCCCCGATGTATGTTCTTTCCCACTTAGCGGGAGAGAAATGATTGAGGCGTAGGCCTCGGTGTATTTCTCAACCGCTATTTAGAGAAACGATTATGGCGTAGGCCTCGATGTGCATTCTCTAAATATCCAAAACTTTGTATTTCTTAACCACTATTTAGAGAAACGATTGTGGCGTAGGCCTCGATGTGCGTTCTCTAAATATTCAAAAAAACTTTTTAAGGCATGATTCAAGTCACAAATTAATTTCCCTTAAAAGACACCCAACCAAAAACATTTTAAAATATCTAATAAAGGCTCAGACCTAAACAAAGTAAGGAAGTGATAAGAAGCCTTGTAGTGGGTTTTGTCCATCATGGAATTACACCTAAAAAATACAAACCAATTTCCTCTCATCTTTCTCTTGCCTCCGAGGCATTCTTTCTCTTGCCTTCAGGGCATTCTTTCTCTTAATCGGACACGTTATTTCCGCTCCATTCCCAGCTTAAGACTCCAGAGGTCGAGCAGCGGAGTGCGAATGTAACTTCGTCCACTAAAAAAACACAAAAACAAACAAAAACTAAAGAGCCGAACTACGGCGCTCTGATTCCTGAAAAGGATACGTAGGCATTAGGTCGCGGGGCCTAAGCGAGCACAACTATTTATAAACCTTATTTTCCCCGTGTTTCTTTTCTTTCATTTGCATGCATTCCCTTAGTAATTAAGCTTTATATTTATACACCCTTTAGATAGCAACAAACATAGGTGGATACCATCGAGTACGATGGGCGTGAGGGGTGCTAGCACCTTCCCCTTGCGTAACCGACTCCCGTACCTTATCTCTGGTCGCAAGACCTTTTCTTATCCTTTCTTTATTCCAGGTTTTCTGATATTCCTTTCCCTTATGGGATAAATATATTGGTGGCGACTCTGTTCATTTTCGCGAGCGTGCGACAACCGAAAAGATGGAGTAGATTGGAAGAGGAAACTCTAAGGACCGGAGTAAAAAAGTATGCACTTGTTTTAACTCTATTGGCTTCATTTGAGAATATAAGTAGAATTAAATCCGCTTTCATTACAATTCACGTATTCCTTTGTTTTTCTTCAGGTTTGGCACAGGAAACTAGACATTAATCCTTAATGCGTTTACGTTTGAACGGAGAACTGGAGTAAGTCAATTTAAAAGATATTCGTATGCATCCTAAGATAAACAAATACTTATGCTCTTAATGTCTTGTTTAATAGGTGGATTTGAAGGACAAGTGGAGAAATATGGATGCCAATAAATCATTCAAAATCTCACTAGTATGTGAAAAAGTATTTGCTTATCTTAGGTTACATAACAACAATTACAACAAAGTTTTTTTTCCACTGTCAAAGTTGTTGACTTCTTAGTTGCTTATCTTAGGTTATATATAAAATTTATTATTCTTGAATAATAAGAAAACTTAACAAATACATTGTCCAAATAAATTGGATAATTTAATATAAAGATCATATTTTTTCAATATTAATAAATTGGTTGAACTTTTTTTAATACCTGGAAATGTTTGAGAGGATAATAAAAAATATATTTTAAAAGTTTTCTCTCTATTTCAAAAAAACTGTCTTAGTAATAACACCTAATATTAATATAAAAAACTATACTTCACTCAATTTTTTTAAAAATGACTCTTAAGTCTTACCATAATATTTATGAATGACTGTAAAGTATTCATCCTAATAAAAAATTTACAAAAATTAATAATAAAAACAATTTAATTTATTTTATATATCATTCAATCTTATTGAATAGATCCATATTAAAATGGGTTTTAGTTTATAGCTAAAATACAATTTAATATTTATAATATATTTTAATTTAGTATTATGAATATGCACATTTAAATTACCTATAATTATATACTAATGCAAATTGTATTTTTTAATGATAAAATAGTAATATTTATACTAAAAATTGTTATACTATATATTTTAAAAGAAACATGAGACAATTATGATGTATGAAAAACATAAAATTTTCATTATTTTTATTCAATTTATTTCATTATGTATTAAATATTTATAAAAAATATTCACATTATATTTTTGTTTATGTAAATTCATATTATATGAATTTTATATTCATCCCATATTTTTCTTATGGAAATGCATACTACATGAATCTTATGTATCTTTGAAAAAAAAATTCTTAATTTTAAAATTTGAATGAAAAAATAAAAATTATTTTCAACATTTGAATTTATGTTATGCTTTATAGAATAACTATATAATAAATAATTATGCCTACATCACTTCCACTATCACATATTTGCTAAATTATAACTTTTTGTGTCGAAGCAAGTTGCTCCACAGAAGGAAAGTTGTCTCGAAATAGTCTAGCCTAGTATATGTCAAAATGTCGAAGGAGTTGCCTTAACAGGTACTTCGACTTAGGCCTAATTTTGTAGTGTTAGCAGGATTAGGTATTTTGGGCTTTTGTAGTTTTGGGCTTATGCTTATGGAGCAAGTTAACCTAAAACTATAAATAATGGGAGTAACCCCTATTTTGTAATAATATGAGTATTCATAGAATTTTCAGTTGCAAGTGAATAAGAGGTTTTCCACAGTTTGTGGGTAGAGAGAAACTCTGCAGAAAATCATCATATTCTTTCTTTTAATTTTCGCAAACCCTAATCCTTTTCTTCCCAAATTTTATTTGTTGTTTCCTTCATTGTCATTGTGTAGCGATAAGGAATTTTTTAAAGGTTTGAGTTTAATTTCAACAACTGGTATCTAGAGCACCGACTGAGCGATTCTTGTGAAAAAATCATGATGGCGATGAATCTCCCAAACATGCATGTTCCGACGAGTCTTCCAATTCTGAAAGTATATAACTATGAGAATCGGTGCAAGCAAATGAAAGTTATTTTTTGTTATCAAGATCTTTGGGATATTGTGAAAGAATAGGTAACACCGCTTGTAGAAAACACAACGGATGAAGAAAAGACTGCACACAAAGAATTGAAGAAGAAGAATTATAGAGCTATATTTATAATTCATCATTGTCTGAGTCCAGATAATTTTGACAATGTTAGTGATGTAGAATCTGCAAAAGAAGCTTGGGAGATTCTTGTAAAGTCTTTTAGAGGTGCAGAAAAGGTGAAAGAGGCGAGGTTAGAAACTCACAAAAGAACGTATGAATTGCTTCAAATGGAAGAAATTGAAAGCATAATAAATTCTTCACTAAGGTTACAAAACTGGTGAATCAAACCAAGGTATTTGGATAAATGTTGACATCAAGATCAGTTATTGCAATGATCTCGAGGTCATTGGCTCCAAAGTTCGACCACATGGTGGTTTCCATAGAAGAATTAAAAGGTTTGTCGAAATTGACAAAGGAAGAGTTTCAAGGGACGCTTGAATCTCATGAAAAAATAATGGCTGAAAGAGCTGCAGGCAAATTAAAGAGTGATATTACTTTCCAAGCTCAATCAACAAAATAAAATAAAGGTAAAGGAAGTTGGAATGGCAACAAAGGTAGATGAGGCTACAACAAATTGATTGGTCGAAATCAGCAAGAAGGAAGCTGGTCGAATCAAAGAAAACCCTCATACCAAAGCAACCAAAGAGGTGGTGTTGTAGGTAGAGAAATAGGCGGTGGTCGAAATCATGACAAAAGTCATATTCAGTGTTTCAATTGTCAGAAGTATGGTCATTATTCTAGTGATTGTCTAGAAAATCATAAGAATCAAGAAAGTGATTAAAAGTTTGAAAACTTGAAGAAGAAGAAGAAATGTTGCAAATGGTCACAACAAAATATGAAGAGAGATTCAAAGACCAGTGGTACTTGGATTCAGGATGCTCATCATACATGTCTGGAAGGAAAGATTGGTTTCTCAACATAAAACCCTCAATGAAGAACATAGTGAAATTTACAAAAGAAAATACTCTAGCAGTTTAAGGTATTGGAGATGTTATGATTATGAGGAAAGATGGAAAAAGGTTAGTAATTTCCAATATGTTGTACATTCTTGGCATGAAAATAAATTTTCCTAGCAATGGACAGTTGGTCAAAAAGAACTACTAGGTGCCGATCAAAGACATGATTATGAGAGTTATCGATGCAAGTGAGAGGCTAATCTTAAAGGCTCATATGTCCCAGAATATAACCTTCAGGATTGAACTAAATGTGATGGAGCACGAGTGCCTTGCAACTGCATCTAGCATAGATGAATAAATATGGCATTATCGACTAGGCCATCTCAACTTCAATGACATTAGAGAATTGAAAAGAAGAAATATGGTTTCAGGATTACCATAAATCCACATTCCAAGAGATGTGTGTGAGGAATGTGTGTAGGAGAAGCATCACAAGAATAACTTCAGCAAGGATGCAAGAAGCAAGTCAAAGACAATCCTTGAAGTCATATACTCTGATGTATGTGGACCTATCCAGGTGCATTCGAATGGAGGTAATAAATACTTTGTCACATTCATAGATGATTTCATTTGAAAATTATGGACTTACCTGATTAAGAATAAAAGTAAAGTGATTAAGGTATTTTCCAAGTTCAAATCTATGGTCGAATGGAAAAGTGGGCAAAAGCTCAAGGTTTTTGAGGAATGATGGTGGTGGAGAATATGTGTCGAAAGACTTCGACATGTTATGTGAGAAAGAAAAAATTATGCATGAGGTGGTGCCACCCTATACTCCACAACATAATGGAACTGTAAAAAGGAAGAATAGAACCATCACGAATATGGTGAGAAGTATGTTGAAAGACAAGCATTTACCTAAAGAGTTTTGGGGTGGATCTATGTCGATGACAACATACATTTTGAACAGATGTTCGATGAAGAAGTTAGAAGGAATTACGCTAGTAGAATGTTGCTCTGGTGTAAAGCCTAGCTTGAGTCATATGAAGGTATTTGGATATGTAGAATATAGACATGTGCGATATCAGTTGAGAAGAAAACTTGATGACACGGCGAGTCAGATGATCCTAATAGGATATCATTCGACTGGAGGATACAAGTTTTTCGACCTAGTCAACAAGCAAGTGGGGATCAGTAGGAACGTGATCATAGATGAGCTTAAGGAATTGGATTGGACTGAGAATGTCAAGAAAGATTCAGTGAGAATATTATGTTAAGAACCAGACACTGAAGTCGAAAGAGAAGAAGTTCGACAAGATGAAGTCAGACGTGATGCAGGTCCAAGAAGACCTCATAAAATAAGACATATGCCTACAAGGTTGCAAGAATGTGTGATTACATCATAAGATATGGTTGATGATGACGGTGAGCTGGTAAACTATGCTTTCCACGCAGATGTCGAACATGTCAATGAATTTGAGGCATTGAAAGATTCGAAGTGGTGAAAGCTATGAATGAGGAATTGAAGTCCATCAAAGTCAATAACACTTGGTCACTTATTGAATTCCATCCAGGCAAGAAGAAAATTGATGTGAAATGGGTATACAAGGTGAAATGTAATCCCAAAGGGGAAGTAACTCGATACAAGGCAAGGCTTATGGCGAAAGGATTTTTTTAGAAGGAAGGTATCGACTTTGATGAAGTTTTGCACATGTTGCTAGGATTCAAACAATCAGGTTGGTTGTTGGTCTAACAAACATGAACAATTGGCACATGTGTCAGATGGATGTTAAATGTGCATTCCTGAATGGCCCCTTAGATGAAGAAGTCTATGTTATACAACCAGTTGGGTTTGTGAAACATGGCGAAGATAGAAAGGTGTACAGGCTGCATAAAGCTCTGTATGGACTTAAGCAAGCTCCAAGATCTTGGAATAAGAAGATTGACAATTTCCTAAGGAAGAAGGAATTTGTGAAGTGCACAACTGAGAATGGAGAGTATGTAAAAAGAAGCAAGAGTGAATTGCTTATACTATGTCTATATGTTGATGACTTGTTGATAACAGGTAGTTGCAAGAAAGAGATCGAAGATTTCAAATGTGATCTTAGCAAGGAGTTCAAAATTTCTGATCTAGGAGACATTTCATATTTCCGTGGCATCGAATTCTAAAAGAGTAGTAGAGGCTTGATGATGCATCAAAGAAGATATTCAAGTTAAGTTCTCAAGATATTTGAGATGGAAGAATGTAACTCGACTTCGACACTTACAGAACCAAGACTACAAGTGTCGAAAGAATCATATGAAGATGATGTTGACCCAACTCAGTACAGAAGACTTATTGGGTCATTACGATACATTTGTCACACAAGGTATGATCTAGCATACAATGTGAGTATGGAAAGTAGATTTATGCAGAATCCAAATGTATTACATCTAGCAGCGACAAAGAGAATACTAAGGTATCTGAAAGAACTCTCGACTATGGCATTTTGTTTCTTACAGCTGATAAGGGAAAAGAACGCAAGTTAGTGGGTTACATCGACTGAAGTTGGTATAGTGATGTTGAGGGTCGAAAAATCCACAACTATTTATGTGTTTTTGCTAGGTGGAGCACCTGTTGCTTAGAGTTCGGGAAAAGAAATAGTTGTGGCACTATCATCGTGTGGAGTAGAATACATATCTGCTTCCCATTGTGCATGTCAAGCAACATGGATGGTGAATCTGTTCGAAGAGATTACAATAGAAGATCACGGAGCAATTACCATGAAGATCGACAACATGTCAGCTATCAATATGGCGAAGAATCCGATAGGACATGGCAAAAGCAAGCACATCAAAATGAGGTTCCATTATCTTCGAGATCAGGTAGCTAAAGGGAAGATAAATATGGAACATTGCAGAATTGAGAATCAGATTACAGACATCATGACGAAGGGTGTGCAAGTAGAAGTATTCAGAAGACTAAGAGCTATGATGAAAGTAGATAGCTTAGACACAATGAATTAGGTGATGTGTTAAATTGTAATTCCTCGTGTTGAAGCAGGTTGCTCGATAAAAGGAAGGTTGTGTCAAAATAGTCTAGCCTAGTGTGTGTCGAAATGTCGAAGGAGTTGCCTCGACATGTATTTCGACTTAGGCCTAAATTTGTAGTATTAGCATAATTAGGTATTTTGGGCTTTTGTAGTTTTGCGATTTGGCTTAGGGAGCAAGCTAACCTGAAACTATAAATAGAGGGAATAACCCCTATTTTGTAATAAATTATATATATTTTTTAAATTTTTGTAAACCCTAAGGGTATGTTTGGATTGATGGAAAATGATGGAATGGAATGGAATGGAGTGGAAGAAAGTCATGTTCCATTGTTTGGTTTTACAAAAAATGAATGGAATGGAATGGTATGTGATGGAACCCATTCCATCCAATACCATTATTTTAACCAATTTTTCATCCCCCCAAATTGAGGTGTATTCAATGGAATGAAATTAATTAATTAACAAATTACAATTTTGCCCTACAAATTTTATTTTCTTTAACCATGATACACTTTATTCTTTTAATTTTTAGAAATTAGGTATGATATTGTTTTATCTTGATTTATATATTCTTTATATAAAATATTGCAAGATATATTTTATTTATTTATTATATTTTATGTTGTTGTGCAGTTGTTTACCCAGAAAAATGGTAAACAAGCGCTAGTTTCCTTTTTAAAGGTTACTTTTGCGGAATCAACTAAAATATTCCAGGACTGATTGCTTTAATTTGTTTATTACGTGTATCTAGTTTGTATTAAATATGGCAATAACTTTAAAGTAAAAGTAAATACTGAAATTAAAGGCTTTAGAATAACTAAAAGCAATAGAAAGCAGTAAATGTGCACTGAAAATGAAATATAACGTAAAATGATTGCGTAATTTAAACTGGTACGCAGACGTACATTCCAAAGTTGCACTCGTCACTCATTATTGCACAGAGCTTTGAGTTTACTTGTGTTTTTGTAGCAAATGCGGACCCCTAAATTGTTCCTATTGAACTTGCTTAAATAGTAAAAATAAAATAACTACTACTAACGATCGACTGATTATCAGCCGACACGTGTCTTCGACATGCAGTATCTTCAACATAAAAGGCCTCCACGCGTCACTTGTAACTGCTGAAAACCGTCTCCTTTTAACTTCTCGTACCTTCCGACTTCAACTTCAGTTTCTGCAGCAAAAATTCTTAAGCCTTCGCATACTTTTGGTCGAACGCTGAAGCCTCTGATAATCTTTCTAGTCGAACAGCTTCGACTACTAAGCATTACTTAGTCGAACCGCTTTGACCCAAATGTCAATGTAGTTATTTAATTGAGGCCCAATTACCAATTTAGGGCCTTTTTACCAAATTGAGGTCCAATTACCAATTTTGAGCCCAAGTTGCCCATTTGTTGGTAAGTCGAAATCCTAGGGTAACAAATTGCCCCCCAAGCGACTTCTTTCGACTGTCTTCAGAAAAGAGGAAGATGGCGTTTCATTTCCTTTTTAGGTTTCGACTTCCTTAATTCCCATTACGCCATGATTACATTTCATTTTCCCAGGCACTAATTATTACCTAAACACTAGGTAGTGGACTGTTTACCTGTTCCCCACTTGCTTGTGTCAGTTTCCAAGATCTTTGAAACGACCTTTGATTTTCTAACTTCCTTTCCCACGTTTGTCTTGCTGAAGTAACTACATATTCTCTATATATATAGCCTCGTTCCTTCCATTTCCTTTTACACTTCCCTACACACAACA
The DNA here is from genome assembly GCF_029867415.1 of Vicia villosa. Lineage (NCBI taxonomy): Eukaryota > Viridiplantae > Streptophyta > Magnoliopsida > Fabales > Fabaceae > Vicia > Vicia villosa. The sequence goes on along the minus strand of NC_081182.1, from coordinate 17,787,920 downwards.
TCTTAAACATTTCCATCCTTCAATCTCTGTCTTCAAACCATGGCACAACCTTTAACATATGCCCACATAAGATCCTGTATCAAGAAAGAATTTAAACTTTATGAAGAAGAGTTTGATGCAAACCACATCAATGCTCGTGCTCTTTATGCCGATCAGGGAGTTGAGTTTTATCCTGAAATTTTAGATGGTAACATCTATCCCTGCATGCTAACTGAATTTTGGATGTCTGCGTCTTTGCGCATAGATCCAGAAGGGAGGACTACTATAACCTCCAACATTCGAGGGGCTCATGTCATCATCACTCCCTCAACAATCTCTGATCTGTTGAAATACGGTAATACCGGTGAAACTTTCGGTGATAATATTTTCAACATGAACACTTCTAATATGTTAAGGGATCTCATGGACAATGACCCCTTTTGTGCCAAGGTAATCAAGATTTGGCACCAACTTTTGGTGGGCAACTTTCGTCCACGCAACCATGATGAAAATAACATCATGGTGGAAGATTTGGAATTCATTTTCTGTGCTCTTCAGGGGAAGAAAATCAACTTTCCTTTGTTAATTTTTAAACAACTTGTGGAAGCTGTCTCTTTGGCTGCCTCACGTCAAGGAATGGTGACTTGTCTTCCTTATGGAAGATTCTTATCTTACCTATTCCTCAAGCAAGGTGTGGTGAGGAAAATGCGCAAGACTGGGAGTATGGATATGTTCGAAGCCGAAATTCTGCCCCTATTATCCTTGGAAGACATCGACCGAAGGGTTAACTAATAGTGGATATTTTAGTGACTTTGGCGGAGGAGTTATAGTTTTTTTTTTTAAAATTTTTTGAATGCTCCTCTTTTGTATTCTTCGATCCCTCCGCTTCCTCATGATTATTTTTTGTAATAGTTGGCTACTTTTATAGCCATCTTTAATCTAATATTTCAGCTTCAGTCTATTATGCGTATTTCTTAAAGCGTAGGTTTATATTTTTTCAAATATTTACCATTCACCCTCCAAATTCGACCATCTGAATTTAATTCTTCAACTTGATATGCGTTGTTTGAAAATACTTGCAGAATTTTAAAAGGTCCTTCCCAACTTGGGGACCATTTACCCAATAACTTATTCCTTTGATCCATTGGCAGAATAACTTTCCACACATAATCATCTACCATGAATGTTTTTTCTTTGACGTTTTTGTTGTTAGCTTTCGCCACTTTTTCCTTTTGTCTTATTAACCTGTCTAATGCCATTAGTCGTTCTTCGTCTAATTCCACCAATTCATTTAACATCATACTCCAGTATTCTTCTGACGAAAGATTATTCTGTCGTTGAATCCTAGCCGATTGCAGATGAATTTCTGCAGGCAACACGACATCATGCCCAAAAGTCAAACGAAATGGGGTAGTATTTATTGCTTCCTTTGGTGATGTCCGACAAGCCCAATGGATTTGGTCGAGCGTTTGATGCCAATTTCTTGGATTTTTTCCCACATGATTTTTTATCAAATTTATGATAACTTTATTAGCAGCTTTGACTTGCCCATTAGCCTGAGCATAATATGGAGTAGATGTTAGCAATTTAAATCCTGTTTCTGCTGCAAAAGCTTGCATCTTTCGACCAATAAAGACTGATCCTTGATCAGTAGTGATAGTCTCTGGAATTCCATATCTGTAAATAATATGTTTTTGTATAAAACCAATCACTGCCTCTTGATCGGCATTGACCAAAGGAATTGCTTCTATCCATTTAGTAAAATAGTTTATTCCTACTAAAATGAATCTTTGTTGTTTAGAGGATGAAGGTTTAATTTCTCCTATTAAATCCAAAGCCCATCCTCTAAAAGGCCAAGGTTTGACAATGGCATGCAATTCACTGGCTGGAACATGTTGAATGCCTGAAAATTTCTGGCACTCTTGACACCCTCTTGCATATTCAATACAATCTTTTAACATTGTCGGCCAATATAAACCTTGTCTAAACAACAACCACTTCATCTTATGGCCTGACTGATGAGCTCCACAAACACCACTATGAATCTCTGATACAGCCAAATATGCTTCAGCCTCACTCAAGCATTTCAACAACACGCCTTCAGCTGTCTTCTTGTACAAATCATTTCCCAATATCACATAGCTTAGAGCTCTGTATTTAATCTTTCGATCAGTTCCTCCGACTGGATTATTTAGGTATTGGACCAATGGGTTTCTCCAATCAGAATCTGTCATATTGTCGATGGCAAAAATTCCCAAGGCATACAAATCCTTATTTTCAACTTTGTCATCTACCCCCCCCCCCCCCAATTCTTGACGTCGACAATTGACCTAATTCGTCTAATATTTCATGAGTTTCTTTTTCTTTGATATCGACCAAATCTTCTAACTTATTTTTAGAAACTCTATATCCAGAAGCAATCTGTGCCAATTCATTGGCAATGTAATTATTAGATCTTGGTACATGCAAGATCTCGATATATTCGAACTTTTCTAACAAGCGCACCACAATTGCATAGTACATTATTAGATTTTCTTTTATGCATTTATACTTTTCTTGATTTGTCGAATTACCAACTCAGAGTCACCTCGAATTTCAACTTGTGTTGCCCCCAAGTCTATTAGGGCTTTCAAACCAGTTATCAAGGCTTCGTATTCGACCTCGTTATTAGAGCATACATCTTTCATTTTATAATGGAACTTTGTTGGAAGTCCTTTGGGAGAAATAATCAAGACTCCAATGCCTGATCCATTTTTGTGACTAGAATCGTCAAAAAACAGTTTCCAGTTAGTTCGATCGACTTGATTTACAGACAACTCGACTAACCCATGGTCAACTATAAAATCAGCCACAACTTGTCCTTTCATAGCTTTTAAAGGAACATATGTTAAGGAAAATTCAGTTAGCGCTAAGGCCCATTTACCAATTCGACTATGCAAAATTGGTTTAGACAACATATGTTTAATAACATCAAAATGAGAGGACACATACACATCAACAGGCTTTATATATTGCTTAAGTTTATTACATGAGAAATACAAGCATAAGCATAATTTTTCAATATCATTATACCTGGTTTCAGCATCCACTAAGGTTCGACTTAGATAATATATAGCTCTTTCGACGCCATTATCATCTTCTTGGGCTAACATACTCCCAATTGTCGAACCTGATGCAGCTATGTACAATTTCATACTTTTTGTCCTATTGGGGGGTAATAAAATAGGAGGCTTAGTTAAATAAGCTTTTATTTGGTCGAATGCCTGTTGATGTTCTTGCTCCCATTTGAACTGATCTTGGTTCCTGAGCTTCACAAGTGGTGAAAATATCTTCGTTTTACCACTTAGATTTGAGATAAATCTCCTCAAGAAATTAATCTTCCCCAACAATGACTGGAGTTGTTTCTTTGTTTCTGGCGTTTTTAGCTCCAAGATTGCTTTCGTCTTGTTTTGGTTTATCTCAATACCTTTCTTGTGAACCACGAAGCCCAGGAAATCCCCTGCGTGGACACCAAAAGCACATTTTAGAGGATTCATTTTGAGTCCATATTTCCTCATTCGCTCAAAGGACTGTCGAAGGTGGTCTAAGTGACCATTTTCAGAGTTAGATTTTATTACAATATCATCGATATAAACCTGCATAAACTTGTCAATAAAATCATGAAACATGGAATTCATAGCTCGTTGATATGTAGCTCCAGCATTTTTTAAACCAAAGGGCATTACTACCCATTCATAAGTTCCTAAAGCACCTGGGCATCGAAACGCCGTCTTAGGCACATCTTCGTCAGCTATGAATATTTGGTTATAACCTGAATATCCATCTAACAAACTTAGATATTCAAATCCGGCTGCGGAATCGACTAACATTTCAGCAACAGGCATGGGATATTCATCTTTAGGAGTAGCCTTATTTAAATCTCTGAAATCTATGCATATACGTGTAGCAACCTGCCCTAAAAATTAAAGATTTAGAGTCGCCACCTATTCTGAAGGGCGAATAGGAAACCCTACGCAGTATAGAGATCGGGGTAAGATACTATATTCAGGTCGAGGGAAGGTGTTAGGCACCCTCAACCCTTTCCTATTGGCTTTGAATCTAGGGTAAAGGTTTGTGGCTAACTATTAAGGTTTTATAGCTAAAGAATTGGACAGGGGGAAAATTGAGATTTTTGAGGAAGGGGACTCGCCTTGTTGCCAAGTGCCTACGTATCTCCTTATGGAAAATCAGAGTCAACGTAGTTCGGGCACAGGATTGTACGCCTTAGAATTGATTATAGAGATTGTGTGAAGTTGTTTTGAAATTGTTTTGAGGCTCTTCGAATTGCCTATCGCAGTTTGAATTTGATTTGAAAGGGCATTTTGAGTTGCCCAGGATAAAAATCCTGTAGTATCGTGGTTTAGTGTATTTTAGATGTTTCGGGCGTACAACCCTGATTTGGCACAATTAACCGCAATGATCAATAGGTTTGATCACCATAGTTAAAAGATTGGGGTTTTGCACCATTACCAATTCAAATCGATTGATTCGATTATCACTAATAATGAATTAACGTATTTTTATTATTTTATGAATTTGTATTTTTATACTGTTACCTCTCATAACCGATTAATACGATTACAAATAATAACAAATTGATAAGGTATGTTAATCATCATAACCAATAAGATGGTTAAAACCATTTAGCAAAATAATGTTTATTTTAATTTATAGGATTTGATTAATTAAATTAATCGATTATTAACCATCGCGACCAATAAATTTAGTCGAAACGAATAATAAATTGAATCCTAATATTTTGATACTTTGGGCAAATGGGATGGAGCAAACCCTAATATCTTAATGTATTTATAAAGGGTTTTTTATTATAATTAAAATTAATTAGATTAATTAATCGGGCAAATAGTCGAATAATTGGAATAATCGGGAAAATAATTCTAGATAATCATAGCCCCTAATCCTCATCTAATTTCTAATCCTAAATAAATTAATCAAATCTAAATATAATTAAATCCAATTCAAATAGTTAAATAACAAAAATAATATAAAAAATTACATTGAAAAACCTGGCAGTCATCTGGTGTAGCACATTCTTGAGGATCTATGGTGATCCTTCAGCATTTGATGCCTTGGATCTGGATTGATGGGAATCGTATGGCCCAGATTAAAGGACCATCGTGGGCGTGCGTGGGATCGCACGCACTAGATTCGCAAGCACACATTAACAAGTGAATAATAAAAATAAACCGTCCGAGGTAAGTCTCGAACCGTCTACCTCTCGCATAGAGATCCAAGCCAGTAACCATTGAAGCACACTAATCATTCTGTTAAAAATATGCTCGCGAATTATCATAAACAAAAAACGCACGAACCAGATTAAAAAATGTTTGAAGCGCGCGGACACTGTTCACGTCGTCTTCTTCGTTTTTCCTTCCCTTCTGCAAATTGCATCCTCACACACCATGACCAATAAATGGAAAAGAAGCATACGGTTCGATTAGGAATTGCATTACGAACATGATTATGGCTTTAGTTTAGTCTAATTTTACATATTCATGAGAATCCCAAATTGAAGCTAATAACCCTAACAATGGTGGTTCCTTCAAAACAGCACCAAAGCTCAACTAACTCTGCAGAAAGGTCGTGAACATTAGTATGAACGCAAATACGTGGTCAAAATCAATTTACAAGGCCCGAAAGCGTATGATCGAAACCGAAAAAGAACCAAAAAAACGCAGCCAATTTGGACGTGATTCCGGGCATTCTGATCCTTGGTGATGGTTGTGATAGTTTCAGGAGGTCCCAAGGAATGTGTTTGAATCACTAAAACCTGTTGAAACACCCTGCAATTCTGAAATCAATTTCCATGTTCTTCTTGCATTTTTCGAGTCTGGTTTTGATCCTTGGAGACTGAAGCACCCCGTGAATTTGTATAATTGGTTGGCTTATGTACATGAGGGTTATGGTTTATGATATGGGTAGTAGTTAGTGGTGATTTTTACAGTAACAAAAGGACATGTAACCTGTGAATAGAATCAAAAGGGTTTGGTGTATAATTGTTTGTGAGAAGGGAATGAAGGTTAGAAAAAGTTTTTGTACGTGTGTTAGAAAAAATCGGGGCATGTACGGTGTGAATTGGCCTCCCCTAATTGACCAAAAAAAAACCCTATTTATAATGTTTAGATTAGGTCTTTCTACACCTAATGGGCCTATTGCCCAATTAATTTAAGTATAAAAAACTATAAAAATCCTAATTATAATAATATTTACATTAATACTAATTCTAATAATAACACTAATAATCTCTAATGACAATTCTAATATTAACAATAATTAATTAGTAAAATTAATAATATTAATACTAATTATTAGTAATAATAAAATTAATAAAAAAACAAATGTTAGTAAAAAAACTATAATCCCCAAAAAAGGATAAAACCCTTGTAATAATTGGGCCCCGAGGTTTGGATCCCAAAGCACCTGTTAATTGCACCCCATTTTGTCTCAGGATATTTTATAAGAGAGCGGGTTTGACAATAGGAATGTCAAACCCCATGACTCTTAATTTTGATCCTTGATGACTTAAAAAACATAGATCTGATTGGGCAAATTTTGGGGTATGACAATACGCAGGCAACCATTTTTCTTTATTATAGGCACTATATTAGCTAACCATTCGACATACCTCGCAGTTCGAATAAACTTGCTTTTCAGCAATCTTTCGACTTCTACTTTGATTTTTTCCATCACCTCTGGTGCAAATCTTCTAGGAAGCTGCTTGATAGGCTTCCTTCCTGGGTTTAGAGGTAACTGATGTTCTACCACCCTTCGACTTAAATCAGGCATTTCATTGTAATCCCATGCAAAACAATCTTTGTATTCTTTTAAAAGTCGGATCAACTTGGTTTTTAGACCACTTGTAAGTTTTGTACTTACATAAGTAGGCCTTTTAGTGACTCCATCTCCTAAATCAATTTCTTCAAAAGGATCTTGAGCTTGCATTCTTTTTACCGACCCTGAGGGATCCATTTCGAAGCCTAAAGGTTCGTCGTCGTATATTCCATCAAACCTTTCGACCTGATGATCGACTTCTTGATTGTTTTCATTTTTTACTATCATGGCCTCAATAGCCATATTCTTCTCAAGTTCGGCTTCTAAAGCCGTTTTTTCTTTGTTCTCAGCTAAATAAGCCGTTATTCGAGCCAGGTATTCTGACTCAGTGGTCATCATCTTTGACTGTTGTCCCCTGCTCAGGAGGACTTTCATGATTCAATGGTTCATTGGGATCTTCCTTATTCCAAATGAAACCATAATTTGGGTCTAAGTTCAAATACTTAGACACACTTTCATCAGAAGAATACACCTCTTCTGCTTTGTAGCAAGGAGCTACATTTGCCAGATGCTGGTCGAAGTGTCTATGACCACTCTCAATTTTGTAATAGCTTTGGTCAGCTTCAACATTCTCCACTATACCATCTGGCCTCCAAATGGCCACACGCTGATGCAAAGTAGAGGGCACTGCTCCTATGCCATGTATCCATTCTCGACCTAGAAGTAATTTGAAATTAGCTTGAGATGGAATCACCATGAAGATGGTTGACCTGACAGTCGAACCAACTGCCAACTTTACCTGAATTACTCCCAATATCCCACTAGTCTTTCCTTCATAATTAGATAACACCATATTATGAGGCCTCAAATCTTTGTCAGATTTTCCCACTTTCTGAAGTGAAGAATAAGGCATCAAATTCACAGCAGCCCCACCATCGACAAATACTTTGTTTACTGGAACCCCATCTACCTTTGCTCTTATGAATAAAGGCTTTAAGTGGTACATCATTCCTCGACCTGGCCTTTCAAACACAGCCTTTTGTTCTTCCACTACTCCTTTTCCCATTACGTAGTAACAAACCGGCGCTTCTTCCACATTCTCGTCGGGAAGAAAGTCATCTTCATTCTCAGATACTTCAGACACTCTGTCGAACTCTGCTGGAAGCACAGATACAATTCCACAGTCAATTAACAACTCATCTGACTCTATGTCAAAGTTGTCATCGACCTCTTCGTTTGACAGCGGAGAATACTCGGGTTCTTTTTCTATATTGAGAGTCGGAGCATCATCGTTAACTAACTCTTTGATGAGTTTCTTTCCCAGAATCATTCCTGCAGTCAACCTCTCATTGGCCACTTTAGCCTGTTCTTCGGTCAATCTCCTCTGAAACGGTTTCGGCTGATAGTGAGAAAAACCTACCTGCATCATTTTTGAACTTTCTTGTCCATTCTTATAACTTCTTTGGTAGCGCCTCCACTGTGTTCGAGTCATAGGATTCTTCCCTTTGTAATTTGGAGATATGTAATCTTCCTTCTTAGATCCACTATCAATCCACGAGCCTTCAGCATTCGCTCCAGTACCTTGGATCTGCCATTCTGGACGCTTCCCTCTGAAGTTAATGGGTTTCACCCATTTGTCTTCAGGCACATCCGTCTTAGGACGGAAAGTTCTTGGCTTTTCAAACCTTTTCCTGTATTCTCCAGCCCTTCGACCACTGTTTTCTTCTGTATATATGAACTGACGATTCTTGCCTCGACGAGGGTCGAACCTCACTTTATTTGCAGCATCAACATTGAAAACAGCATCACACCTTGGGCATAATCCAACTTGAGAGTTGTTATTGTGACACCTCTCAAGGAATTTCAAAAGACTCTCTTTTGGTTCAGGATACACCATGTCCAAAACTTTGCCATCAGTAGCACCGTTTTTCTTTCCAAAGAAACCATCAGTAGTTTCGACCATCATCATATCAGCAAGCTCAGTATAGTGAGCCTCTTCGACTCGCAAGGGATCAGTATCAACTTGCATTGATGACTTTGGTTTTTCTCCAAACTGTAGCCTTCCTTCTTTCAAAGCCTTCTGCACCAAATCCCTAAAAAGGACACATTGAGAAGTCTTATGCCCAAGAAATTATGAAATTTACAAAATCCTCTCTTTTTCTTTTGTTCAAGAGGAGGATTTTTAAGTCCTGGGGGTACTATGATTTGCCCATCAGTAACTAACAAATCAAATATTTCATCACATTTCGTTATATCAAATGAATATGTTTTACTAGAGAATTTTTCATTTTTACTTTCGACCAGATTTTTACCTTTTGAAGGTTTAAGTAATTTGCACATATATGGTGGTCCTGGCTTCAATTCAGCCACATTTACTTCTCCTTCTTCGTATTCACTATCACTATTAGAGTCGAACTCATTTGTAGTAACATAGGCTATCTTTTCTTTCTTATGATATTTACTAACTCTGGCCTTTTCAGCTTTGAGCCTTTCGACCTGGCGTACTCTGTCTGCCAGTTGTGCCATATCTCTCAGGTGTTGGGTGTCTAATTTCTTCCTTACGGAATACTCTAACCCACCTGCAGCCATTTCGACTAACTCATGTTCAGGAATTTGTGTGAAACATCTAGCTTTCAATAATCTAAAACGGTTTAAGTAATCATCGACTGTTTCTGCACCCTTTCGCCTTACTTCAGCTAATTCTTTCAGACTAATCTTCGACTGTCCCATATAAAATTGCTCATGGAACAAACGTTCTAACTGGATCCATGAAAACAGAGATCGTGGAGGTAGGGTCGTGAACCAAGTAAATGCATTTTTTGTTAAAGAACTTGGAAAATACTTCATTTTTAAGTTTTCATTGTTTGCTAATTCTCCAGCCTCCGTCTGGAACCTAGCAATATGTTCGACTGTCGACTCACCAGTCTCACCAGCAAATTTGGTAAATTTTGGGATTTTCCAACCCCTAGGCAACTCCGTTTGCCTTACATATTCTGACAATGGAGAAACAAAATTTGGCCTGTGCAAACCTACGTTTATTCCATTCTGAACTAAAATTTGTTCGACTACATTAGAGATATTATTATGTCTAACATTGACATCTTGCTGGATATTTCTAAGAACCTGATCAGCATCCTGATGTCTTTGTACTATTAGGGACTTCTTGTTCAATTTGGTCCCCATTGTTTGTAGGTTCGACTACCCTCACGTTCGACCCTTGTGGCGTCAGAAGGTTTGGTTGTGGGGGTGCTCCAAAAAAATCTGCTATTCTGGCCATTTGTCCAGCCAATATCTCATAACTTTGGTTCGTGTTATTTATCATGGGAGTAAAAACAGTTCCCATTTGTTGAGTAAGGGCATTCACCATTTCATGATTACTTTCGTCTATTTGTTGTCGAATTGACAACATTGACGTAGTACTTAAAGATGGCAAAGCCTGATTATTGTAACCTATGCCCATAAGTCGACCCCCTGGATTCGATGTACTTGTTGCCATCATGCTGTCAGAATATAATGAAGGATTTATGTGTAAACCTTGCATCATAGACGTAGGCATTCCAAACCGAGGGTTAAAACCTGGTGGAGGCATCATTCCATGAAACGGCGGTCGTAATGGGTTAAACGGTGACCGTGCATTTGTTGGTGACGATACCAATGTTGCTGCCGTCGATCCACCAATATTTGTTGTTCTAACTGGGGATGAATTTGCGGCATTTTGTGATGTTGTTCCGGTTAGAACAACTCCTTGATTTCCAGAAAGGTCAGAATCATTTGTATTAACTTCAGACATGTTAGTTAATTTTCGACCACTTCTTAATATCATACATAACTATTTCACTAACAAATATAAAATAAACAGCAATCGACGAGTCCCACTGGGCGTGCCAATTTGTTTACCCAGAAAAATGGTAAACAAGCGCTAATTTCCTTTTTAAAGGTTACTTTTGCGGAAAGAGATCGAAGATTTCAAATGTGATCTTAGCAAGGAGTTCGAAATTTCTGATCTAGGAGACATTTCATATTTCCGTGGCATCGAATTCTAAAAGAGTAGTAGAGGCTTGATGATGCATCAAAGAAGATATTCAAGTTAAGTTCTCAAGATATTTGAGATGGAAGAATGTAACTCGACTTCGACACTTACAGAACCAAGACTACAAGTGTCGAAAGAATCATATGAAGATGATGTTGACCCAACTCAGTACAGAAGACTTATTGGGTCATTACGATACATTTGTCACACAAGGTATGATCTAGCATACAATGTGAGTATGGAAAGTAGATTTATGCAGAATCCAAATGTATTACATCTAGCAGCGACAAAGAGAATACTAAGGTATCTGAAAGAACTCTCGACTATGGCATTTTGTTTCTTACAGCTGATAAGGGAAAAGAACGCAAGTTAGTGGGTTACATCGACTGAAGTTGGTATAGTGATGTTGAGGGTCGAAAAATCCACAACTATTTATGTGTTTTTGCTAGGTGGAGCACCTGTTGCTTAGAGTTCGGGAAAAGAAATAGTTGTGGCACTATCATCGTGTGGAGTAGAATACATATCTGCTTCCCATTGTGCATGTCAAGCAACATGGATGGTGAATCTGTTCGAAGAGATTACAATAGAAGATCACGGAGCAATTACCATGAAGATCGACAACATGTCAGCTATCAATATGGCGAAGAATCCGATAGGACATGGCAAAAGCAAGCACATCGAAATGAGGTTCCATTATCTTCGAGATCAGGTAGCTAAAGGGAAGATAAATATGGAACATTGCAGAATTGAGAATCAGATTACAGACATCATGACGAAGGGTGTGCAAGTAGAAGTATTCAGAAGACTAAGAGCTATGATGAAAGTAGATAGCTTAGACACAATGAATTAGGTGATGTGTTAAATTGTAATTCCTCGTGTTGAAGCAGGTTGCTCGATAAAAGGAAGGTTGTGTCAAAATAGTCTAGCCTAGTGTGTGTCGAAATGTCGAAGGAGTTGCCTCGACATGTATTTCGACTTAGGCCTAAATTTGTAGTATTAGCATAATTAGGTATTTTGGGCTTTTGTAGTTTTGCGATTTGGCTTAGGGAGCAAGCTAACCTGAAACTATAAATAGAGGGAATAACCCCTATTTTGTAATAAATTATATATATTTTTTAAATTTTTGTAAACCCTAAGGGTATGTTTGGATTGATGGAAAATGATGGAATGGAATGGAATGGAGTGGAAGAAAGTCATGTTCCATTGTTTGGTTTTACAAAAAATGAATGGAATGGAATGGTATGTGATGGAACCCATTCCATCCAATACCATTATTTTAACCAATTTTTCATCCCCCCAAATTGAGGTGTATTCAATGGAATGAAATTAATTAATTAACAAATTACAATTTTGCCCTACAAATTTTATTTTCTTTAACCATGATACACTTTATTCTTTTAATTTTTAGAAATTAGGTATGATATTGTTTTATCTTGATTTATATATTCTTTATATAAAATATTGCAAGATATATTTTATTTATTTATTATATTTTATGTTGTTGTGCAGTTGTTTACCCAGAAAAATGGTAAACAAGCACTAGTTTCCTTTTTAAAGGTTACTTTTGCGGAATCAACTAAAATATTCCAGGACTGATTGCTTTAATTTGTTTATTACGTGTATCTAGTTTGTATTAAATATGGCAATAACTTTAAAGTAAAAGTAAATACTGAAATTAAAGGCTTTAGAATAACTAAAAGCAATAGAAAGCAGTAAATGTGCACTGAAAATGAAATATAACGTAAAATGATTGCGTAATTTAAACTGGTACGCAGACGTACATTCCAAAGTTGCACTCGTCACTCATTATTGCACAGAGCTTTGAGTTTACTTGTGTTTTTGTAGCAAATGCGGACCCCTAAACTGTTCCTATTGAACTTGCTTAAATAGTAAAAATAAAATAACTACTACTAACGGTCGACTGATTATCAGCCGACACGTGTCTTCGACATGCAGTATCTTCAACATATAAGGCCTCCACGCGTCACTTGTAACTGCTGAAAACCGTCTCCTTTTAACTTCTCGTACCTTCCGACTTCAACTTCAGTTTCTGCAGCAAAAATTCTTAAGTCTTCGCATACTTTTGGTCGAACGCTGAAGCCTCTGATAATCTTTCTAGTCGAACAGCTTCGACTACTAAGCATTACTTAGTCGAACCGCTTCGACCCAAATGGCAATGTAGTTATTTAATTGAGGCCCAATTACCAATTTAGGGCCTTTTTACCAAATTGAGGCCCAATTACCAATTTTGAGCCCAAGTTGCCCATTTGTTGGTAAGTCGAAATCCTAGGGTAACAGCAGTATACAACAGAAAAGCTCTGCTATAGAATAAATTTTAAAAGTTAGAAATTCTTCGTTAAAACAAAAACTTTATATGATAAAAAAAACTATATATGTCTAACATAATTATTTCTTTTTCAATATTTATACCTAACGTAATCAATTTTTTTGATAACTTATATACCATTCATATTACTTTTCATGAAAATGATAACGTTAAATAGTTGATACTGCTATTCATTCTACTATTTCATTAAGATATATGCCCATTCATTACTACATAACATAACATGATTTAATTTTTTATAAAAAAAATTAATTGATTTCTTTTAAGTTTGATACATTGTTTGATTTATTATAAAAAAATTAATTTGATTTATTTGTATATAAATCTATAATTAAATGTAATTTTTATTATTTAATTTTTATCGATAACTAATTAAGACATAAAAATAAAGTATATGAAATTGTTTTAAATGATGATGGTTCAAATATCTATTATTATTGTTCTAATGTGTATTAGAAAATTAACGTAGAAGATTTCAAATACCTTCTAAAATCACAGAGCAAAAAGAAAAAGTTAGAAATTTCCATGTGATTTTTTAATAATCTATATATTTTGAAGGAAAAGGGTAAAAATGGAATTAAAAAATTATAATGCTTTCCGCTCCGTCCAATTTCCAAACAGTGGAATGAGATATTAGTTCCGCTCCATCGTAAAATACCCAAACAATGGAATGAAATTTATGTTCCGTTCCATCCACTCCATTATATTCCATTCCGCTCCGCTCCGTTCCGTTAGTTTTAAATTATCCAAACATAGCCTAATATTTTTCTTCCCAAATTTTCTTTCTTGTTTTCTTCATTATCATTGTGTAGCGATAGAGAGTTTCTCAAAATTTCAAGTTTAATTTCAACAATATTCATCAAATTAATATAATTTATTTATTGTATTTATTTTAGTTTTCAAACCATATTTTTAAAATAAATTATCAAATAAATTTTGTCATACATACTTTTTTTAGAATCATTAATTATTCTATGACAAAATAGATCTGAAATATTAATTTATAAAATTATTTTTAAAAACTAAAAAATAAAACACAATCCAACAACCTCATTGGATAGATTATTGAAAAAGACACTCATTATTAATAAGACTATGTTTGACATGTATGTTTTTGAGTTTATACTTTATAAACTCACATGATAGTAAAATATCTATTTTATAAAGTACGGACTGAGATTATTTAAAATAGACATGTCTTATGGGTCGAAATTACTTAATTTGTATATTTTTTATATATATATTTTAATCATTAGTATACTATATTTATTTACTATTTATAACGATATTGCGCAATGTATATAAAAACATTGATAGATGATAACTTAATTATTTTTATTTTTTATTAAAATATATATTTCTGACGTACCGAATCTACCTAATTTATATATCTTTTATATACATTTCATACTCTAGTAGTTTAAGATATAAAGATTACAATATTAGTTTTACATGTTACTCATTCATTCAATTACAAAAACTTTTTATTAATCAATTCAATTGCAAAGACTAAATAAAAGTATACAGATTATTATATTACTTTTCCATGTTACTTACTCATTCATTCAATTGGAAAAGACTTTTCTTCTTTGTGAATAAAATCTTTCTTTTTTAATTGATTCAATTGCAAACATTAAATAAGGAGTGAAGATCCATTTTGATCCTTCACAAAAATTACATAATTTAAGTTAGTCTTTCATAAAAAATCCGATTTAATCTCTTATAAAATTTATCCGGGCCATATTATTCCTTCTGCTAATATTTTTTTCAAATCAGTTTTTTCTTACTTTTTAAACCGTGACTGGACTGCCACGTTGAATTAGATTGAAATAAATAAATATTAATTTGTGTGTTATTTAAATTTAATTAAATATTATTTAATTAAATATATTGAGGATTTACATTTTATTAATTTTATTTTTAAATTTGTGTATTATTTGAAATTAATAAATACTATTTATTTGTGTGTTATTTGAAATAAGCAAATGTTTGTTCCGAATTATTAAGTTAAGTATTTATATTAAGAATATTAACAATAGAAATTAATTTGTCTAGTTGTAAAGTGATTATCATCTATCGGACTTAGATTTGACACTCCATTGGTAAAAATTTTGTTTTTTTTAATTTTAAATTCATAATTATTTATTATTACTAGAAATTATGAGAATTATTTGTCATAAATGTATGTTGGCCTAGTGGTAAAGACTTAATATGTTGTTTAAAAGTCTTGGGTTCAATTTCTTATATGTAACAATTTTGATTTTTTTTAATATTATTAATTCATAATTTTTTAAAAATGAAATTAAAGTGAAAAATTAATTTGGTATTTAAAAAATAAAAAATAAAATTCAACGTGTTTGTTCATTAATGGTTTAAAAGTAGGAAAAAACTGATTTAAAAAAAATATTAATAGAATAACTAATATGATTCGGTTAAATTTTATAAAAAATTAAATAGGATCTTTTTATTTTGTGAGGGACTAGCTTGGGTTATGTAATTTTTACGAGAGATCAAAATAAATCATCACTCTTAAATAAGACGTAGAAAGATTACAATATTACTTACTTATCCATTCGACAACATAAATCAAATAAGAGGGTAAATTTCATTAAAAAAAAAGCTAAAATTATTTAGATTAACTTGTTTTAAAAATCTTTTAAAAATAAATAATTTAATACATAATTAAATATGATAAAATAAAATAATATTAATTGATTATTGTCACAAAATAAGAGATATAAAGATTTCAATATTTAGATGAAAATATTTAAAATTTAAATGGGTCGCAAAATTCAAACTCTTTGGGTTTTAACTTTTACGGAGGTCTCTGGCTGTCTTTTCATTCCCTAAACACAAAATTTGAAACACAAGATTCCAAATCAAAATCTTTGATTTAAAAAACTCATATTTGTTTAACGAGTAGAGAAAGAAAAGGGGAAATTTGAAAAACATTGGAAGAGAAGAAAATGGAAGGAGAAATTAGGGTTTGGTGTTTGGAACATCTTCTTAGAAAATCAAGCATCAAGACCAACCTCATCAACAAATTTATTTCTAAAATCTCACTCTCCAATACCGATTACCGCACCAAGAAAACAATGATCCTCAGAACCCTCGAAGATGCCTTGTCGGAAGCATTTATCCCAGAATATATGCTCCAAATTTTTGAGGTACTAGAAAAACTGTTACTTTGTCGCGACTCTTCAAATCCAAATTCAAATTCAAATTCAATCGCTGCTGCCATGAAAGCTGCTTATTGTAGTATTGCAGTTGAATTTACACTCAAGCATCTCGATGCAGGAACATCAAACCCTATGTACGGCAAAGCGGTGAAGAGGATATGGAAAGATAGGGTTCATGATATGCACAATGAGGGAAGTAGTTTTCTATTATCCGATGAATTGAAAGAATGGAAAAGTGAGATTGAGAAATCGCTTTTGGATGGAGAAGTTAGGAAGAAGCTTGCTTCCATTCCGTTTACTCGAAGAGACGCGATTGTAAAGGTGCAGGCTTTTTTGGCTGAAGCTTGGGAGGACTTAGGCCCTTCCTTTCTTGAATCAGTGGCGAACAATCAGTTGGATTCGAGTGTGGATGGCTTGCAGAAACAACAGGAAGGTTAGTTTTTTCTATCTTGCACTTTGTGAATTGTGAATTATAAAAGAAAGTTGTTTGCTTTTTAGTAGTTTTAATCTTAACGGTGTTTTTTTTCTTTTCCATTTTTAGTTTCTCCAATAGAAATTCGGAAAGACAATGAGAAGGTTGAAGGGAAGTTTACTACTGCTGTTGATCTTGAGGAAGTGGATTTATCAACCTCTTGTGTAAAAGCTGACACTTTGCGGATTAGCGAGAGCACGAAGAATGGGGAATCTCTTAAGGGAAGTTCTGTGGAGTTGCAAACCTTGGCCAAGGATTCTGGTTTGGTAATTGAGGACACGAATGAGGAGCCACAAATGGAAAACCCGAGTTTGGATGCAAACTTGCCCAACGCACAAGCTTGCCAGGGTAGTAATAATAACGAGACTAATCTTAATGAGACAACTTCTGTTCATCAAAGTGATGCTCATCTCCCTAACTTGATGAAACCAAATAGTACTGCTCGAACTCATGAGGTAAACTTGACTGTGTTTTGTAAATTTTGTTCTTCTGGTTTATTCGTTTTTGACTCTTATAAGACAATAGTTTGATGCGTACTGCACGCTGCACAATCCCTACAAAACCGTTTTGTAGGAATGGGTTAGGTTCAAGCACATTTCTTAAGTATCAGAGTTTGGTTTAAGATCCGGTGTGGCACTTGCTATTTGGTTTCCGCTATTAGGCCATCCATCATTTATTTCCACGCTACAGATGTCCTATTCTAGGCGTGAGGATGTGTGTTAAGAGTCTCATATCGGATTATATTCAGTCTAAACATGTGGGCATTCCTCATCCTACAGACAGGTTTTGTAGATGAGTTAGGCTCAACCACATTTCTTAACACTTGAAACTTTTTGTTTCCTGGTGTCTTGATTTTAGGATTTTAGGGTTTCATCTCGTTTGACATTTCGTTCACGATACTTTTATATTTTTATATTTTTAGTGGTATTTTTTTTTTGATTTGGACTTATGTTTAAACTTGCTTGCTTATTTTATGTAGTGGGATGATTCCATAGATGGCTTACATGCTAGTAAATTTAGTTTGCCTAGTCCAAAGAGGAGGAAACATTCTCCATTGAAGGCGTATGAACCAAAAAACATCGTAAAAAGGAGAAAACCGAAAAAATGGAGTAAATTGGAAGAGGATACCCTAAGAACCGGAGTAAACACGTATGATTTTTTTTAATCAAGTTACTATAATATTGTTTTTGTATTTTGTCGATACAAAGTTTTTATGTATTTTGATACACTTTCAAGTACAATTTCATAATCTAATTTTAAATTCAATGTATAAATTCTAATCAGACTCCATTCATAAAAATGAAATCCTAATTTTTCTAAAATAATTTATTTATTTATAAAAAAATTGTCCTTCAATAGTTGATCAATTTAAAATTTCCAATATAACATTATTACATTTATAAATTCATCTAATTAATATTAGTTGTATTATTTTAAATTCAATAAATTTTTACAGTAAATGTGAATCCACTAATACAGGAGTACTACTGTAAATGATTTTTTAAGTATTTTTTTCGAAACAATCAATTTAGTCATGTATTTTAGAAAAGAATAAATATACTCAAATGATGGAGTTCACAACTTAAAGTAATAAATTCAAACGAAACTAAGCAAAACAAACAAATACAACGGTTGAATTGAATTTGATGGACGAATTAATTGGGTAGACTGTCACCCCTACTGCATTTTATTTTATTTGATTCTATTGTAATTCTACTGAGTACTGACCCACACATTTATAATGCCCGTACTATGTAAGAGAATCATAAATATATTTAAAATATATATTTTTATAAAACTTTTTTAGAAATATTTCATGAAATGTATTTCTAAAGCAATTGTTTTAAGCCACAAATTCTTTCGTTTTCTTTCCAATTTAACATTTCAAAATTTTGTGTTCCTAAATTTTCAAATTTATAAATAATATAATTGCACCGTCATATTTTGTACTAAATCTATTTAGGTTTTTTTCTTTAGCCACCTCCCTATGGGGTCACTCTCTAGCGAAAAATCCAAATTACCCCTGCTTCGGAAATGAACTTTCGAAGCACTTTTTTTTTTTTAAAAAAAAATTTCACAATTTGGAAGTGCATCTCCGAAAACACCTCATGGGGGGTGTTTTCAGAGATGAACTTCCGAAAACACCTTTGTTCAGATTTTGGGGGGTTTCGGAAATGAACTTCCGAATTATGCAGAAACTGGTTTTTTTTTTTATGTTTTTCACAGTCTCGTATTTTTAATTAAAGGAAACCGGAAAATAAAATAAATGACATATAAACAAAAAAAACTAATATGATAAAAAAAGGTAATATATACAAGCCGATCCAAATCCAAATAAAAATAGTGTGCTAAAGATACAATCCGAAAACAAAAAATAAATAAACCCGACCACTACTGGGTGTGCCTAACCCTCTCACCCTGGGCCCTCCTCTGCCGCCTGTATGCCGCCGCACGACCCGCATCAGTGACGATCATCTCCATCACGGCGACTGCCTCTGGACCGCCCTGATGAACGACACCTCGATCCAACGCGTCCCGCCTAAGCATCTCTATCCGCTGGCAGATCGGCAGGAGATCAATGACGTGGTCATCCTCGGCCTGCTGGTTCTCCAGGATCTCCTCGTGTGCTGGCCTAGGAGCGCCAGGAGCGTCGGGTGTCAGCAGAGGATGAGACACCCAGTAGAACCATGTGACGTACCCCTCCACACTGTGCCAGTCCTGGGTGACCCGCATGAGACGGTACTCCTCCGGTACCACATGATGCTCCCAATCGTCCCACATGGCAGTGAGCTGCACTCTAGTCACTGTGTCGGGAGCAGCCTCGAAGGGTGACCTGGGATTTTCCAACCCCTAGGCAACTCCGTTTGCCTTACATATTCTGACAATGGAGAAACAAAATTTGGCCTGTGCAAACCTACGTTTATTCCATTCTGAACTAAAATTTGTTCGACTACATTAGAGATATTATTATGTCTAACATTGACATCTTGCTGGATATTTCTAAGAACCTGATCAGCATCCTGATGTCTTTGTACTATTAGGGACTTCTTGTTCAATTTGGTCCCCATTGTTTGTAGGTTCGACTACCCTCACGTTCGACCCTTGTGGCGTCAGAAGGTTTGGTTGTGGGGGTGCTCCAAAAAAATCTGCTATTCTGGCCATTTGTCCAGCCAATATCTCATAACTTTGGTTCGTGTTATTTATCATGGGAGTAAAAACAGTTCCCATTTGTTGAGTAAGGGCATTCACCATTTCATGATTACTTTCGTCTATTTGTTGTCGAATTGACAACATTGACGTAGTACTTAAAGATGGCAAAGCCTGATTATTGTAACCTATGCCCATAAGTCGACCCCCTGGATTCGATGTACTTGTTGCCATCATGCTGTCAGAATATAATGAAGGATTTATGTGTAAACCTTGCATCATAGACGTAGGCATTCCAAACCGAGGGTTAAAACCTGGTGGAGGCATCATTCCATGAAACGGCGGTCGTAATGGGTTAAACGGTGACCGTGCATTTGTTGGTGACGATACCAATGTTGCTGCCGTCGATCCACCAATATTTGTTGTTCTAACTGGGGATGAATTTGCGGCATTTTGTGATGTTGTTCCGGTTAGAACAACTCCTTGATTTCCAGAAAGGTCAGAATCATTTGTATTAACTTCAGACATGTTAGTTAATTTTCGACCACTTCTTAATATCATACATAACTATTTCACTAACAAATATAAAATAAACAGCAATCGACGAGTCCCACTGGGCGTGCCAATTTGTTTACCCAGAAAAATGGTAAACAAGCGCTAATTTCCTTTTTAAAGGTTACTTTTGCGGAAAGAGATCGAAGATTTCAAATGTGATCTTAGCAAGGAGTTCGAAATTTCTGATCTAGGAGACATTTCATATTTCCGTGGCATCGAATTCTAAAAGAGTAGTAGAGGCTTGATGATGCATCAAAGAAGATATTCAAGTTAAGTTCTCAAGATATTTGAGATGGAAGAATGTAACTCGACTTCGACACTTACAGAACCAAGACTACAAGTGTCGAAAGAATCATATGAAGATGATGTTGACCCAACTCAGTACAGAAGACTTATTGGGTCATTACGATACATTTGTCACACAAGGTATGATCTAGCATACAATGTGAGTATGGAAAGTAGATTTATGCAGAATCCAAATGTATTACATCTAGCAGCGACAAAGAGAATACTAAGGTATCTGAAAGAACTCTCGACTATGGCATTTTGTTTCTTACAGCTGATAAGGGAAAAGAACGCAAGTTAGTGGGTTACATCGACTGAAGTTGGTATAGTGATGTTGAGGGTCGAAAAATCCACAACTATTTATGTGTTTTTGCTAGGTGGAGCACCTGTTGCTTAGAGTTCGGGAAAAGAAATAGTTGTGGCACTATCATCGTGTGGAGTAGAATACATATCTGCTTCCCATTGTGCATGTCAAGCAACATGGATGGTGAATCTGTTCGAAGAGATTACAATAGAAGATCACGGAGCAATTACCATGAAGATCGACAACATGTCAGCTATCAATATGGCGAAGAATCCGATAGGACATGGCAAAAGCAAGCACATCGAAATGAGGTTCCATTATCTTCGAGATCAGGTAGCTAAAGGGAAGATAAATATGGAACATTGCAGAATTGAGAATCAGATTACAGACATCATGACGAAGGGTGTGCAAGTAGAAGTATTCAGAAGACTAAGAGCTATGATGAAAGTAGATAGCTTAGACACAATGAATTAGGTGATGTGTTAAATTGTAATTCCTCGTGTTGAAGCAGGTTGCTCGATAAAAGGAAGGTTGTGTCAAAATAGTCTAGCCTAGTGTGTGTCGAAATGTCGAAGGAGTTGCCTCGACATGTATTTCGACTTAGGCCTAAATTTGTAGTATTAGCATAATTAGGTATTTTGGGCTTTTGTAGTTTTGCGATTTGGCTTAGGGAGCAAGCTAACCTGAAACTATAAATAGAGGGAATAACCCCTATTTTGTAATAAATTATATATATTTTTTAAATTTTTGTAAACCCTAAGGGTATGTTTGGATTGATGGAAAATGATGGAATGGAATGGAATGGAGTGGAAGAAAGTCATGTTCCATTGTTTGGTTTTACAAAAAATGAATGGAATGGAATGGTATGTGATGGAACCCATTCCATCCAATACCATTATTTTAACCAATTTTTCATCCCCCCAAATTGAGGTGTATTCAATGGAATGAAATTAATTAATTAACAAATTACAATTTTGCCCTACAAATTTTATTTTCTTTAACCATGATACACTTTATTCTTTTAATTTTTAGAA
Source organism: Vicia villosa (assembly GCF_029867415.1). Lineage (NCBI taxonomy): Eukaryota > Viridiplantae > Streptophyta > Magnoliopsida > Fabales > Fabaceae > Vicia > Vicia villosa. Next base: position 17,765,757 of record NC_081182.1, on the reverse strand, counting down.
ATTAGGTATGATATTGTTTTATCTTGATTTATATATTCTTTATATAAAATATTGCAAGATATATTTTATTTATTTATTATATTTTATGTTGTTGTGCAGTTGTTTACCCAGAAAAATGGTAAACAAGCACTAGTTTCCTTTTTAAAGGTTACTTTTGCGGAATCAACTAAAATATTCCAGGACTGATTGCTTTAATTTGTTTATTACGTGTATCTAGTTTGTATTAAATATGGCAATAACTTTAAAGTAAAAGTAAATACTGAAATTAAAGGCTTTAGAATAACTAAAAGCAATAGAAAGCAGTAAATGTGCACTGAAAATGAAATATAACGTAAAATGATTGCGTAATTTAAACTGGTACGCAGACGTACATTCCAAAGTTGCACTCGTCACTCATTATTGCACAGAGCTTTGAGTTTACTTGTGTTTTTGTAGCAAATGCGGACCCCTAAACTGTTCCTATTGAACTTGCTTAAATAGTAAAAATAAAATAACTACTACTAACGGTCGACTGATTATCAGCCGACACGTGTCTTCGACATGCAGTATCTTCAACATATAAGGCCTCCACGCGTCACTTGTAACTGCTGAAAACCGTCTCCTTTTAACTTCTCGTACCTTCCGACTTCAACTTCAGTTTCTGCAGCAAAAATTCTTAAGTCTTCGCATACTTTTGGTCGAACGCTGAAGCCTCTGATAATCTTTCTAGTCGAACAGCTTCGACTACTAAGCATTACTTAGTCGAACCGCTTCGACCCAAATGGCAATGTAGTTATTTAATTGAGGCCCAATTACCAATTTAGGGCCTTTTTACCAAATTGAGGCCCAATTACCAATTTTGAGCTCAAGTTGCCCATTTGTTGGTAAGTCGAAATCCTAGGGTAACAGCAGTATACAACAGAAAAGCTCTGCTATAGAATAAATTTTAAAAGTTAGAAATTCTTCGTTAAAACAAAAACTTTATATGATAAAAAAAACTATATATGTCTAACATAATTATTTCTTTTTCAATATTTATACCTAACGTAATCAATTTTTTTGATAACTTATATACCATTCATATTACTTTTCATGAAAATGATAACGTTAAATAGTTGATACTGCTATTCATTCTACTATTTCATTAAGATATATGCCCATTCATTACTACATAACATAACATGATTTAATTTTTTATAAAAAAAATTAATTGATTTCTTTTAAGTTTGATACATTGTTTGATTTATTATAAAAAAATTAATTTGATTTATTTGTATATAAATCTATAATTAAATGTAATTTTTATTATTTAATTTTTATCGATAACTAATTAAGACATAAAAATAAAGTATATGAAATTGTTTTAAATGATGATGGTTCAAATATCTATTATTATTGTTCTAATGTGTATTAGAAAATTAACGTAGAAGATTTCAAATACCTTCTAAAATCACAGAGCAAAAAGAAAAAGTTAGAAATTTCCATGTGATTTTTTAATAATCTATATATTTTGAAGGAAAAGGGTAAAAATGGAATTAAAAAATTATAATGCTTTCCGCTCCGTCCAATTTCCAAACAGTGGAATGAGATATTAGTTCCGCTCCATCGTAAAATACCCAAACAATGGAATGAAATTTATGTTCCGTTCCATCCACTCCATTATATTCCATTCCGCTCCGCTCCGTTCCGTTAGTTTTAAATTATCCAAACATAGCCTAATATTTTTCTTCCCAAATTTTCTTTCTTGTTTTCTTCATTATCATTGTGTAGCGATAGAGAGTTTCTCAAAATTTCAAGTTTAATTTCAACAATATTCATCAAATTAATATAATTTATTTATTGTATTTATTTTAGTTTTCAAACCATATTTTTAAAATAAATTATCAAATAAATTTTGTCATACATACTTTTTTAGAATCATTAATTATTCTATGACAAAATAGATCTGAAATATTAATTTATAAAATTATTTTTAAAAACTAAAAAATAAAACACAATCCAACAACCTCATTGGATAGATTATTGAAAAAGACACTCATTATTAATAAGACTATGTTTGACATGTATGTTTTTGAGTTTATACTTTATAAACTCACATGATAGTAAAATATCTATTTTATAAAGTACGGACTGAGATTATTTAAAATAGACATGTCTTACGGGTCGAAATTACTTAATTTGTATATTTTTTATATATATATTTTAATCATTAGTATACTATATTTATTTACTATTTATAACGATATTGCGCAATGTATATAAAAACATTGATAGATGATAACTTAATTATTTTTATTTTTTATTAAAATATATATTTCTGACGTACCGAATCTACCTAATTTATATATCTTTTATATACATTTCATACTCTAGTAGTTTAAGATATAAAGATTACAATATTAGTTTTACATGTTACTCATTCATTCAATTACAAAAACTTTTTATTAATCAATTCAATTGCAAAGACTAAATAAAAGTATACAGATTATTATATTACTTTTCCATGTTACTTACTCATTCATTCAATTGGAAAAGACTTTTCTTCTTTGTGAATAAAATCTTTCTTTTTTAATTGATTCAATTGCAAACATTAAATAAGGAGTGAAGATCCATTTTGATCCTTCACAAAAATTACATAATTTAAGTTAGTCTTTCATAAAAAATCCGATTTAATCTCTTATAAAATTTATCCGGGCCATATTATTCCTTCTGCTAATATTTTTTTCAAATCAGTTTTTTCTTACTTTTTAAACCGTGACTGGACTGCCACGTTGAATTAGATTGAAATAAATAAATATTAATTTGTGTGTTATTTAAATTTAATTAAATATTATTTAATTAAATATATTGAGGATTTACATTTTATTAATTTTATTTTTAAATTTGTGTATTATTTGAAATTAATAAATACTATTTATTTGTGTGTTATTTGAAATAAGCAAATGTTTGTTCCGAATTATTAAGTTAAGTATTTATATTAAGAATATTAACAATAGAAATTAATTTGTCTAGTTGTAAAGTGATTATCATCTATCGGACTTAGATTTGACACTCCATTGGTAAAAATTTTGTTTTTTTTAATTTTAAATTCATAATTATTTATTATTACTAGAAATTATGAGAATTATTTGTCATAAATGTATGTTGGCCTAGTGGTAAAGACTTAATATGTTGTTTAAAAGTCTTGGGTTCAATTTCTTATATGTAACAATTTTGATTTTTTTTAATATTATTAATTCATAATTTTTTAAAAATGAAATTAAAGTGAAAAATTAATTTGGTATTTAAAAAATAAAAAATAAAATTCAACGTGTTTGTTCATTAATGGTTTAAAAGTAGGAAAAAACTGATTTAAAAAAAATATTAATAGAATAACTAATATGATTCGGTTAAATTTTATAAAAAATTAAATAGGATCTTTTTATTTTGTGAGGGACTAGCTTGGGTTATGTAATTTTTACGAGAGATCAAAATAAATCATCACTCTTAAATAAGACGTAGAAAGATTACAATATTACTTACTTATCCATTCGACAACATAAATCAAATAAGAGGGTAAATTTCATTAAAAAAAAAGCTAAAATTATTTAGATTAACTTGTTTTAAAAATCTTTTAAAAATAAATAATTTAATACATAATTAAATATGATAAAATAAAATAATATTAATTGATTATTGTCACAAAATAAGAGATATAAAGATTTCAATATTTAGATGAAAATATTTAAAATTTAAATGGGTCGCAAAATTCAAACTCTTTGGGTTTTAACTTTTACGGAGGTCTCTGGCTGTCTTTTCATTCCCTAAACACAAAATTTGAAACACAAGATTCCAAATCAAAATCTTTGATTTAAAAAACTCATATTTGTTTAACGAGTAGAGAAAGAAAAGGGGAAATTTGAAAAACATTGGAAGAGAAGAAAATGGAAGGAGAAATTAGGGTTTGGTGTTTGGAACATCTTCTTAGAAAATCAAGCATCAAGACCAACCTCATCAACAAATTTATTTCTAAAATCTCACTCTCCAATACCGATTACCGCACCAAGAAAACAATGATCCTCAGAACCCTCGAAGATGCCTTGTCGGAAGCATTTATCCCAGAATATATGCTCCAAATTTTTGAGGTACTAGAAAAACTGTTACTTTGTCGCGACTCTTCAAATCCAAATTCAAATTCAAATTCAATCGCTGCTGCCATGAAAGCTGCTTATTGTAGTATTGCAGTTGAATCTACACTCAAGCATCTCGATGCAGGAACATCAAACCCTATGTACGGCAAAGCGGTGAAGAGGATATGGAAAGATAGGGTTCATGATATGCACAATGAGGGAAGTAGTTTTCTATTATCCGATGAATTGAAAGAATGGAAAAGTGAGATTGAGAAATCGCTTTTGGATGGAGAAGTTAGGAAGAAGCTTGCTTCCATTCCGTTTACTCGAAGAGACGCGATTGTAAAGGTGCAGGCTTTTTTGGCTGAAGCTTGGGAGGACTTAGGCCCTTCCTTTCTTGAATCAGTGGCGAACAATCAGTTGGATTCGAGTGTGGATGGCTTGCAGAAACAACAGGAAGGTTAGTTTTTTCTATCTTGCACTTTGTGAATTGTGAATTATAAAAGAAAGTTGTTTGCTTTTTAGTAGTTTTAATCTTAACGGTGTTTTTTTTCTTTTCCATTTTTAGTTTCTCCAATAGAAATTCGGAAAGACAATGAGAAGGTTGAAGGGAAGTTTACTACTGCTGTTGATCTTGAGGAAGTGGATTTATCAACCTCTTGTGTAAAAGCTGACACTTTGCGGATTAGCGAGAGCACGAAGAATGGGGAATCTCTTAAGGGAAGTTCTGTGGAGTTGCAAACCTTGGCCAAGGATTCTGGTTTGGTAATTGAGGACACGAATGAGGAGCCACAAATGGAAAACCCGAGTTTGGATGCAAACTTGCCCAACGCACAAGCTTGCCAGGGTAGTAATAATAACGAGACTAATCTTAATGAGACAACTTCTGTTCATCAAAGTGATGCTCATCTCCCTAACTTGATGAAACCAAATAGTACTGCTCGAACTCATGAGGTAAACTTGACTGTGTTTTGTAAATTTTGTTCTTCTGGTTTATTCGTTTTTGACTCTTATAAGACAATAGTTTGATGCGTACTGCACGCTGCACAATCCCTACAAAACCGTTTTGTAGGAATGGGTTAGGTTCAAGCACATTTCTTAAGTATCAGAGTTTGGTTTAAGATCCGGTGTGGCACTTGCTATTTGGTTTCCGCTATTAGGCCATCCATCATTTATTTCCACGCTACAGATGTCCTATTCTAGGCGTGAGGATGTGTGTTAAGAGTCTCATATCGGATTATATTCAGTCTAAACATGTGGGCATTCCTCATCCTACAGACAGGTTTTGTAGATGAGTTAGGCTCAACCACATTTCTTAACACTTGAAACTTTTTGTTTCCTGGTGTCTTGATTTTAGGATTTTAGGGTTTCATCTCGTTTGACATTTCGTTCACGATACTTTTATATTTTTATATTTTTAGTGGTATTTTTTTTTTGATTTGGACTTATGTTTAAACTTGCTTGCTTATTTTATGTAGTGGGATGATTCCATAGATGGCTTACATGCTAGTAAATTTAGTTTGCCTAGTCCAAAGAGGAGGAAACATTCTCCATTGAAGGCGTATGAACCAAAAAACATCGTAAAAAGGAGAAAACCGAAAAAATGGAGTAAATTGGAAGAGGATACCCTAAGAACCGGAGTAAACACGTATGATTTTTTTTAATCAAGTTACTATAATATTGTTTTTGTATTTTGTCGATACAAAGTTTTTATGTATTTTGATACACTTTCAAGTACAATTTCATAATCTAATTTTGTTTATTTTTCAGATTTGGCAAAGGAAACTGGAAACTAATCCTTAACGCGTATACGTTTGAAGAGAGAACTGAAGTAAGTCTAATTAAAATGTATTGCTATTTTCTTATTTCTACTTATGCTCTTAATGTCAATCAAATTCAAATTCTGTTTATAAGGTTGATTTGAAGGACAAATGGAGAAACATGATGCGGTATGGAGGCGAATGAATCATTTGGCAGTGCATAGTTTTTTTTGTGAGATAGTTCATATGACCTACATTAGCTATACAACTGAGTCCATATAATGAACTAAAATTAAGATGTACATATCTATTTTGAATTTGAGAGGTATGTTTCAATGTATTTTTGCATACAACCATTATGTTATTGGCTTATTATGTTTCTAGACAACACCAATTAGAGTTAGCACCGAAAACCGACTTATAATCAAAATGAAAAAAAGTTCAATTATTGAAGTTGTTTATAATAACACGGACTCTAGGTTGTTAATCTTGGATAATGGTGTGCAACATCGAACCCCTAAAAATTCTATTAAGATGTTTGGAATTAGGGAAATTTTTTTTTCGAGAGAATTAAAAATGATTTGATGAAAATCCATAGTTTAGATGAAAAATATAGATATTTGTTAAAATGATGTAAATTTATGAAGTTTTTTATTATTTTAAATTTAAAGAATTTCAAATGACACAAAAAAGAAAAGAATTTGAAATTGCTTCATAAATTGTTTATTATTAATTTTTCTAAATTTACAAAATGGTCCAATATTTTATTAAAATTATAAATTTATCTAAAGAAATTTCATAAAATTGTAAATAAGTTCCTAATAATTTTCCAAATTTACAAAATGGTCTCTTAAAATTTTCAAAAATTGTAAATTAGTCCTTATTTTTCATATTTCAAATTTGGCCAAAAAGTTTTAAAATTGATGAAAATGACTAAAAAATTTAACAATGAATCATTTTAATATTTTATTCAAACAAAAAAATTTAAAATTGAATGAATTTCAATTGAATCATTTGAATTGATTAGAATTTTAATATTTTTTGAAAATTCTTAATTGCCTCATCCAAACACACTCTAAATGACAAAGGAATTTATTATCAATGAAAATTCTATCAATAAAGAACCTAAAATAAAAAAATTGAGAATATAATTTGTAGTTCTAACATAAAAAAAATATAATAATAGATAAGATGAAAATTAATTTAGATAGATAGTTACATATTTGTAGAATTTGTAGTTACAAGATTTTTTAACAAAGAAACTAAACAAACCACTAAATATGAAGAAATATTTATATAACACAAATTGCATATACATTTTCTACTAGGTAATTCACAATATGTGCATTTTTTTACACAACTTCATAATCAAATTCATGTGATCACATTTTATGTGAGTGTAACAAAAATAAAATAAAAATAGATATATTTTTCATGTTATTTATTTTGACATGAGTTTGTTATTTTCATATGTTTATACAATATAATATTTATGAGTCAATATTAATAATATGACCTTTCTTTGAAGACATACCACATAGACTATCACACAAGATATTAAATAGAATAGAGTTAAGGCATACAAGATAGACTATCACACAAGATATTAAATAGAATAGAGTTAGACCGTAACTAAAAAAAGATCTCATACAATATTTGTAATGATTAAACTATGATAAAATAAGTCCTCTATTTATTTATTTTCCAACTAAACTATGACTAACTTTCACATGACCTCCAATATTTGTAATGATTAAACTATGATAAAATAAGTCCTCTATTTATTTATTTTCCAACTAAACTATGACTAACTTTCACATGACCTCCAAAAAATTAAGAGTTTGGTTGTACTCCACAAAAACCAAGTCATGTAGCTTTTTATGATTTAGCTTGCTTATCTTCTTAGAACGAATGGATACTATATTTTTTTTATAAATAATTAATTTCAAATAACACAAGCTCTAATCTAATCTAACTTTATATACAAAAATTATTAATTTTTAACTTAAAGTACTTCAATTATGCTCACATCCTCCTGATGAGGGAGTTGCATGTTAGGCTAAACACTTTTATTGCAATGACTTGCAAATGAGGACATTGATTTCTATATACGGTTGACCATTCAATTGTAAATTGAAATGTAATAACTAATTAGTATTGAGTATGTCATTCTAAATTAACTAAAAATGAACTTTAACTTAACAGGGGACATGTTTTCCTTCATTCTAATTGCAAAAGGTATGCAAATATGCCGTGCGCCCCCCTCCCCCAATGTTTGAATCATTGTAGAAGTGTCGCAGATGAATCCAACAAGAAATTAATATTGATCACATTAGGAGAAAGCATCAATGTAGAACATTCTTACCTGCCAAGACTTAGTTGCTACCATTGTCACTCGGAACCTGTGCGACATTTTCTTCTCTAATCACTTGAACAATCTAACCATTCAAATATCTTCAATCCGGTCTTCATGTAGCTCCAACCATCAATACTCCTTACAAACATATTTCCACTTGGAGTATTGATCATAAAATTGATCAATGTCCTAGACTTACGGTCTGTCCACACACCCGACATAATAGAGCATCCAAATTGAGTTTGCTCGGGTATGTCCACGCACCCGACATAATAGAGCATCTAAATTGAGTTTGCTCTATCATTTGCCCTTATAACTTTGTCTTTGTGAGCTCTAGTTCGTAAGTCCATGGTAACTAGGAGGCCTCAAATGCTGCCCATAATTTCCAGCAGCTTGAAGCTTTTAGATCTCACAACCTTAAAAGACAAGTCATTTTGATAGAACTAGAAGAAACATGCAATGTATTGATTAGTTAATGTCCTTGCATTTTTCTTACAAGGATCTTTAATGGATGTTTGCATTTTAGCTTATGATAACGGTTTCTTATGAGATACCTCTTTTACTAATTAGCATGAAGACATTTACATTTGCTTGAACTAATTTTTTCTTCTTCTGAGTTCTGCAAATCAAACTGGTGTTCCTCTGCTTGCCGATGCATCAGCCTAAAATCATTTTTATTGATGTTAAAACTTCAAATATCTTTGCATTTTTTATAGTATTGCTAGCTACAACTAAATTGCATTTAAGATAATAAGTAATGTATGTATGATTATGAAAATGGGACTAACTATGTCTCATTTGTTACATATTCAAAACCATATATACAACACCAAATCTCCTTTATAGAGTACATAAAACTTATATATATAATATCATTAAATTAACATTCTAGCATGCATGAATTAATTGCAAGTAGTGAATTTGCAAGTAACATTTCCAGCTTCACCAGAATTAGCCCTCATGAAGTGTAAAGCAGTAACAAGAACATCCCTAGTTGATCCCATCAATGCATAATTCATGTGTTGGATTACACCAAGTGGATGATAAGAGAATTGAATGCTGTTATAAGAGTTAAGAAGTGCAGTTATCCCTTCTCTTAAAAGAGTCCTATAAGGATCTCCTCTCCCTTGCAATCCATACCACAATGTCATGTCTGTACCATATCTTCTTGCTGCAACCATTCCAAAAGCTACTGCTACTTTAGTGTCTCTGTTGACTCCCCTCCAGTAGCATTCGTATTCCGGCATCATCCACGTCCTATCAAACAGCTTACAAAGTTATTATTCATATATAAATATAGTACCGGTCGTTACTCGAACTTTTATAAACTTACTGTGGTGGACATGCTGAAGCTTCTACAAAAATCATGGGTGGTAGTGGACCTAATGGAGGTATCGGTGGAAGTTGCGGCATTGGCAGTAGTGGCGGAAGTGGTGGCATTGGTGGTAGGTTGAAATGAGGAGGTGAAGAAATCGGCGGCGCCAATGTCGGTGGTGGCAATGTTGGTGTTGGCAGAGTTGGTGTTGGGGGTGGTTTGGAAGATGTTGAGCAGTATTGCATAGGTTGAGGAGGCTGAGCGAGAAGAGCATCAACAACATACATTTCCATGTCAAACATCCTAAACATGAGTCTAGGATTTTGAGCAGGACCAGAAGCTTCACTACAACTCATTGATCCTCCTCCCTGTCCACTATTACTTCCTGAGACATGTGCAGAACAACCACCTAAATCCGGTGCACCGTCAAACCTCATCGTATAACTTCCAAACCAGTTTGTTGTTTCTTCTCTTGACATTGTTATTTGACCATTGCTGTCACTACATGACAGAGTTACTTTTGCACCTGTAGTAGCAGAAAACAACAGGTTATGGTTTGGGGGTGTGAAAGACATTAACTTTGGTCAAAAAAGTTTACAACATAGGTACATATGAAATTAATAAATAGATTGTGGCCATAACTAGCTGGCCACAACTGTATTTACTCTCTATTTATTGATCAACCAATGAAAAAGTTGTGAAAAGAAAACTTGCACTTTCACCTCATAACATGTGAGTATCTGAAAAAGTATGGGTTCATCTCAAAATACATAACAATAATTACAACAAAGTTTTTTTTCCAACTGTCAAAGTTGTTGATGTCTTAGTCGAGAAGTGTCTCTTATGGTCGACGGTGTATCAATTTTTAAAAGTTAGTTGAAATTCTAACAACTAATAATCTTGTAGATACTCATAGTATTATTTGAACTTACGACCGAGATAATGACCTCAACTAAGGTTTGTTTTTTCTTATTTTTGTCAAATCTAACACTAACCAGATCACTGTCTTAATCGTAAAGATCCTTACGGTTGAGATGGTGACCTGATGTTAGATGCATCTCATCCCTTAATGTTTTTGGGAAGAGAGAATGCTTACTTCTAAGGGAGCATATCATATTAGTATTATTGTAAGTTGAAAACATAAACATGAAAGAAAAATGATGTTGAGGGACATAGATCTCACCATTAACAGGATAATCAAAAAGAGATCTCTGGCCATCTTTGCATTGGTCACAGATGACAGTTCCAGTGAGCATTGTATCAGCCGTTGTTCCATCAGTGATGACTGAAAGAATGAGAAATGATGGAAACAAGAGTTTCACAAGCAACTCCATGAATATTGGAAATCAAGTTGAAAAATGCAAAGAAAATGAGAAGTGAGTGTGATAGTAGAAAATGGAATGAATGAAGAATGACATAAATAGTTGAAAGCAAAAGAAGAAATGAACTCAAAATAGATGCACACTCCTAACTCTCAACTGTCGCTTTTAATGCAATATGATGAAAATCACTTTTTCATGTGGGAATAAAATTCAACCATGAAAATAATAAGAAAGAAAGTAGTAATTTTATTGAAATGTCATTGTTAAATAATGATGTATATTTACTATTTTAATAAATAAAAATAGAATATAACTTGAAAATAGCACACATAATATTATATATTGATAAAATATGAGTGTAAATAGTATTTAATGTTTTGTAAGAAAACTAAAAATAATTTTTAAAAATGATACTCAATTTTTTTCCAAAATAATTTATTTATTTGTAAAAAAACTGTCCCGGAATAGTTGATCAATTAAAATGTTCAATAAAATATTATTACATTTTTAAATTCATGTAATAAATATGAGTTGTATTATTTTAAATTTAATAAACTTAACTTTAAAGTAAAATGTGAATCCTCTAATATAGTACTGTTAATGATTATTTAAGTTTTTTCTTAATTATTCTGAAACAATCAATTAAGGCTTGTATTTTAGAAAAGAAAAAATATATAATTATAAGGTAATTCTAACGAGTGCCCCTGGGTACTGCTTAAGAGATTAAAAAGGTAAGTTAAACATTGTTTAATAAAGTAAAAATATATATTTTTATCTAAAATATATGTATTTAATGCATTGAAAATATAAATAATTAAATTTTTTAAGAAATATTATGTTTATTAACGGATTGAATCTAAATATTTTTTTTATTTGAAATACTTAACTAGTATTTCTGGTTTTATTATAATTTATATTAAGTGATGGAGTAAACGGTTTAAAGTCATAAATTCAAACTAAACTAAGTAAAATAGACAAATACAACGGTTGAATTGAGTTTGATGGAAGAATTAATTGGGTAGACGCACACCCGTATTGTATTTTATTTTAGTTTATTCTATTGCAGTAATTGTACTGACCCACATTTATAATACCCGTACAATGTAAGAGAACCATTAAACATATTTAAAATATTTCTTTTTTTATTCTTACTTTTTTTTTTTGAAATCTTTCATTTTAAAAAGAATATAATATGAATGTATTTTAAAAGTAGACAAATTTTGAGGTGCATTGTAAGTTAATTTTACACCATCATCTAATAAAATTATAACATTTTACTATGTCATATTAGTATTTTTTTAATTAAAAATATGATTTGATTGGATACATACTACTGATTGGTTGACACTATAAGGTGTATACTTTTTTTTTTCTCTTTTGAAGTATGAAACTTTCTTAAGCCACAAATTTTTTCATCTTTTTTCCAATTTTACATTTTAAAATTTTGTATCTTTTATTTTTCAAATTTATTATAAATACAGCTTGCATTGTGTTATTTCCCTTATTTTTTTTTATAAATATATAACAATACAAATTAAAATAAAAACTAAAAAAAATCAATTATAGTAGTACTAATGAAAAAAATTTATGAAAGTTGAATCTAAAAGTGGAAACACGGTAGTGTGGCATTACTTGATGGTTGATTATTATGATTGCCGTCAAGGTAGAGGGGAAAGAGACAGCAATTCATTTATGGTGGGAAGAAGATCCAGCAATCACAAAAATAATTACAACTCCTCTCCTATACTCCTTCCGGCTACTACTAGTATGTACATGTGTGAACCGAATCCTGTTCAGATTTGCTGTAAAACTTTCTCCTTTTCAACCACATATCACATGTCACTCACTCAATGCCAGAGCCACCATTTGCGTTCTTCTGTTGCTAGAAACAATACTAGTACTAGTATTGGGTCATAGAGTTATACTAGGTCATAGCAGAAACTAAACCTACCACCCAAGGCTCAAAAAGACTTTTTTATATGAAAATTTCTTTACCCACCTCCCTATGGGGGTCACCCCAGCGAAATTCCCAAACTACCCCTGCTTCGGAAATGAACTTCCGAAGCGCTTTTTTTTTAAATAAAATTTCCTTGATTCGGAAGTTCATCTCCGAAAACACCTCATGAGGGGTGCGTTCGGAGATGAACATCCGAAAACACCTCATGGGGGGTGAATTCGGAAGTTCATTTCCGAATTATGCAGAAACTGTGTTTTTTTTTAATGTTTTTTCTTAAACGCAACTGCATTTTAATTAAACGTTACCGGCAAATAAAATAAATAATAGATAGACTGAAAACACTAATATGATAAATAAACAAAAAAAAATACTAATATGAAAATATTATATACAAACCGAAATAAATAAAAATAGTGTGCTAAATATACAATCCAAAATCAAAAAATGAATAAACCCCACCACTACTGGGTGTGCCTAACCCGCTCACCCTGGGCCCTCCTCTGCCGCCTGTACTCCGCCGCACGGCCCGCATCAGTGACGATGATCTCCATCACGGCGACTGCCTCTGGTCCGCCCTGATGAATGACACCTCGATGCAACGCGTCCCGCCCAAGCATCTCTATCCGCTGGCAGATCGGAAGGAGATCAATGGCGTGGTCATCCTCCGCCTGCCGGTTCTCCAGGATCTCCTCGTGTGCTGGCCTAGGAGCGCCGGGAACGTCGGGTCTCAAGAGAGGATGGGACACCCAGTAGAACCATGTGACGTACCCCTCCACACTGTGCCAGTCCTGGGTGACCCGCATGCGACGGTACTCCTCCGGTACCACATGATGCTGCCAAAGAATTTCTCTTTTTATATATTTCACAAAAACAATGGATTCAAATTTAGGACATTAAGAGGAGTACATCCTCAAGATTCAAACCTCAATTATTAGATCATATTTTCTGGGTTGCAAGTAAATAAATTAGTTATACTTAAATACATATTATAATTAATTATGCACAATTTTTTAAATTTTCGGTAAAAAATTCATGGTCTTATGCATTAGGAAATTTAAAGTATCAAGTATAAATGGTTTGAAAGTAGGTTGATTACCAGAATATATTTTTTCATCTTTAACCACTTTATTTGAAACGGTTTTGTGAGCAACATGTCACACATTAAAATCTACATTCTTTAGTCTCACCAATAGGAAATCTCAAGTCAAGTCCACACATGCATATTTTCCTTCTACCTAATCGTACACAAGAACATACGCTAGTCTAATTTAGACTATATAAATAACTCGTACATGCATCCATACCCAATTATTTTAATGGGTAGTTACCCGTCCTCGCACCAGTACCTATTTTGCGTATTTTTATTCCTACGGTATTTTTTGCGGGTATTCATTGGGTATAAGTACAACTTTCATCCCTACTTGGATCACTATGAATAGCTAGATTTCTCTTGATTAGGTCTTAGAAGATGTATGTAGCTTAAGGCTTATAAGCCAGTGTTTAGTAAACTTTGTCAAAGTCGAAGAGCTAGTGTAGCTGTCGAAATATGCTAGGTTGTTAGCATGTTGAATTGGGCCAGTCTGTTGGCTCAAATTGTTTAGTATGTTATTTGAAAGTTAGAGTGTAGTTTAGTTTTCTTATAAATATCATACTAGTCCTCACTTCTCAATAATCCCGATTAGAAGAGAAAGTGGCGTGGTTGAGATTCAATTATAAATATTGTTCCTTAATGTGTAATTGAATCAAGAATATAGGGTTTTATACCATTTTGGATCGTCTTTCTCTTCTCTCTTTTCTCACTTTGTGGTTTTCTTGCTGATAAAGAAACCCATCATACTGTGTTTTCTAGGAGTGACGTTGAAGATATTTAACACAATGTTGGTTTCTAGGGAATTCACTCAGAAAGAAGGAGTCGACTTCTATGAAGTGTTCTCACATGTTATAAAGCATAGACCCATTCGAATGTTGTTGACCCCGGTGGCAAAGTTTGACTTAGAGCTTGAACAAATGGATGTTAGGACCGCCTTCCTGTATGGTAATCTACATGAAACAATTTAGATGAAGCAACCTGACGGGTATGCAAAAAAGGGGAAAGGAATATTATGTGTGCAACCTGACTAAATCTTTGTATGACTTGAAACAATCTCCTCGACAGTGGAATAAGATATTTGATAAGTTCATGGAACACATAGGTTTCACTAGGAGCCAATTCGACCATTGTCAAATTCAAAGCCCAAATTGTAGCAAGTTGAATTGGGCTAGTCTGTTAGTCCAAATTGTTTAGTATGTTAGTTGAAAGCCATGGTTTATTTTCCATATAAATAGAATACTAGTCCTCACTTCTCAATAATCTTGATTAGAGGAGAAAGTGATGTGGTTGAGATCTAATTGTAAACATTGTTCCCTAATGTGTAATTGAATTAAGAATCTAGAGTTTTATACCACTTTGAATCATCTTTCTCTTACCCCTTCTCTCTTTTCTCCCTTTTTGGTTTTCTTGTTGATAAAGAAATCGATTGAAAATTCTTACCATCAGACAATCGATGTCTTATCGGATGTTATGACATCCGCTAAGACATAGATCAACGAATTATACAGAAAGTATACAAAAACAGTAAAGAACACAGATGATTGTTTACCCAGTTCGGTTCAACCAACCTGCTCCGGGGGCTACCAAGCCAGGTAGGAAATCTACTATAAGCAGTATTAATTCAGAGTTAAACTCCCCCGTTTACAACTCTTCACTCAAGACCTACCCAGTGCAATTTCAATCTAGTTCTAGACCTGAGTCCCTACTCACTCCCCCTCAATCATAGTAGAGGTAAAAACAACGATAAAAAGACAGGATGAAGACACTCTTCAAACAAATCTTGATCTTGCTTCAAAGCTTCAATCAAGAGACACAACACTCATGCTTAAAAGCTTAGAGTGACACAAACAATTACAACTCAAAAACACCCTATTCCAATACAATCATCAAAGAGACAATTGCTTGGATTACAAGAAACACTAACTCAAACACAAACACGTGAACACAAACACAGTGGAAACACATAATTCTTCACGTAAAAACCTCCGCCTCTTAAAGTAGGATTTGCAATCTTCTTATAGGAAGCAACACTTGGGCCTTCCAAACATAAATTAGGGTTAACCAAGTTAACCTAATTTCCACATCATCAGGGTGTTCACTCATTAGCTGTAGACGAGATATTTCAGCGTAAACCATACAGCATAAATATATAGTTTCCAAAATTGTAGCTTGAGATAAATAAGGAAACATAACCGCTAAAATATAACAGCTACTGCTGTCAGAAACTGATGTCATGACATCCAACCAAAATCTGTTTTAGCTCAACCATACAACCCGGCACAATACTACGTAAAGTGTGTCATGACATTAGTCAAGACATCACACACACACACACACACACAGGAATGTTTTACCATAAAATGAAGCCAATCAAGAACATCTACACCGATCATACTCTATTTTATGGACATCATTTCTACAATAATGCACTTGATTTTACTCTATTAGATCATATGATTGTTTAAGGTTATTTCAATATTTTGATTCTATAATTTCTATTCAATTGCTTCTATTCTTAATATTCTTTGGGTGTTGATGTGCATACAAAGTGAAATTACGTGAGTAGGGATTATTGACCGTAAGTCCATCGATCCGAAATAAAGCAATTGTTCAATTTAGTAATTAACTAGGAATATGCTATTATAAGTTGTGGCTAGAGAATTAACGCACGTAGATCGTCTACTTTTACTTTGAATTTGCCTAAGGAATTAGGGAGTTTAGGCTAAATTATTGAGTTGTACACCAAGAAATTGGGTACAATGATATTGTTAATTTACCGTAAAATTATAAGTCAACTCTATTCAGAAAATGCACAATCATCAACAAGGGAAAATTAAGGGATTCGAATAAGCTTTAATCGCTTTCTCATTATCATATCTTTTACCAACATTATTCGTGTAATTACTTTTTGCAAACCAATCTAAAAACCCCACATATTTATTTTTAAACACACCATTACAACCTTGTTAGAATTTGAAATCCCAGTGGAGATGATCTTTATTTTATTACTTTGACTGTATTAGCACACTTGGTAAGAAATTCATCCCCTCGTCTACAAATAATTTTTATATAGTGAATAATACACACTAAAAACACAAGCAATGTATTAGGGAAAAATAAAAGAAAAAAAATATTCCGAGCTTATTTTGTATCTGATACGAACTTAACACACTTTTGCGATTCCAATACGACTTAAACACCTTTCGTACCCTAATGTGTATTTGATATAGACTTAACGCATCTATGCAATTCTTATACGACTTAAGCGTATCCCGAGTTTATTTTATCTCTGATACAAATTTAATCCACTTTTGCAATTCCAATATGACTTTAACACCTTTCATACCCTAATGTGTTTTCCATACAGACTTAACACATCCATGCAATTCTAATACGGCTTAAAGCACTTTCCATGTCCAACTATGTCTCTGATACATACTTAATGCAATTATGTAATTCTTATATGACTCAAATACACGCCTCGCATCTAAAGCCTATTAAACGCGCTTCTACAGAGCTGGTGCACCCCCTCGGATCTAGCCAGTCCAAGGGCATAGATGGTGGAGCCCGAAGAAATCCACATTGATCCAAGCTTAAACTCTAGGACAATGACGAGAATCCTACCCTTGATCGGGGAACGACCCTCTAAGGATCTCACACCTACAACAAAAATTCCACTATCACCTGTGAGCACTGGTTTGTTCGACCTAAATTATAAAGAAAAAAAAGTCTTCACGGAGTAAGAGAGCAAGCCTGGAGTTACAGTAATTCGTAATTAATGATAATGTTAAAGTAAAGACTGACACAAAGTTCTAGAGTGACAAACACTTGAAATGAAGAGATAAAATATTTCATTAAATATGAAAAATTGTTAAACCTAAGGAATATAAGCTTGAGAAACATTGCAGGAAAGAAAATCAAGCCGGAGCATTTGAAGCAGAGACACCATGACCACCCTCTTAAGGCACCCTGGAAGCAAACTTAAATGGGTCGAGCGTCTTACCTGAAATCACAACATCCGGGCCAAACTTCCTTGCTTGCTCCATAACTTTCTCATGGACCCCAAGCATTTCCCACATAGTCTTATGAAGAGCATAATGGAGCACCCTCCTCAGGCCTACCACTTCCTCCTAGAGAGTTCACGACCTCCGTATTTATCCGGTGCTCCTCCACCTGATAAACCTTCTCCTCTAAAGAGTCAGAAGCAACTCTGCATCACTTTTCTGCATCCTGGAGAGAGCCCTCCAATTGAGTCACATGAGCTGCTAAGGTAGAAAGGGGAGTCGTGTATTTTCATTTCCTTTTGCAAAGAGTTACCAACTTTAACTTCTTCCTGTAGCGCAGGCAATCCTGAAGGTGCGGGAAACACAAGAAATAAAGGGTTTGAATTGGGTTGCACCAAATATAATCTTTTCACAACTCAAATACAAAGTTAACAATTGAATAAAAATAAAATGAACATAGTTATTTTTATCTTAGTTCACTATTAACGAAGTTACTCAAGTTCACCCGCCAAGGTGATTTTGCCTTATCAATAATGACTTAATCCACTATAATCCAAACGATTACAAACAACCACACTAAATCCGATCAACCTTGTTGACAACCCCAACAATTTCAGTTGATCCCTATTTCCAAAAACCACTATGACCGCAGCCAAAGTCTTCTTGTGAATTCTGACTATCATTTAGTCCCTCACGACATCTATCAACTACCATTGATTATAAAGTAGTGTATACAAAGATGCTTCTAATAAGCAGATTACACAATATCTCAATAGAGTTTGTGTAGCGCTTTGGTATAATTTGTAGAACTGATTAGTTAATTTCAAATTCTTCCAAGTCTTCATTTTATAGCTGAAGAAATATATCCGTTGAAGGGTAGAATAGGAATTACAACTCCAGGTGTAAAGTTCCTAACGAACATGGTGAGAATGATAGATAACAAGTAGAGATAGGATTGTCCTTACGCCACCCTATAAGAGTAGAGGTCACTGTTTATGTTTGTACTTTTATGCTCACCATCACACACAAACCATTCTTGATATTTATCTTCTATGTCTTCAGAGGCTTGTGATTATATGTTGATTGAAGCATGTTGTAGAAGGATCAAGACTTGAGTTTTCTTAACCTAAGTCTTTGAGTCTTCATAACTTGTTCAACAGAACCTTATCTTCAGAGTCTTCAGCACTTGGTCTTCATAAGTAATGTCTTCAGATGTGGTTCAATAGAACCTTGTCTTCACCATCTTTAGAACTTGGAACAACAGAAGCAAAGCTTTAAAAGGCCTCCAAGGCTTCCTTGAAAAAGTCACAATCAGAAGCTTTTGTAATATCTTCAGATCTTCAGAACTGGTTCAATAGAACCTTGTCTTCACCATCTTTAGAACTTGGAACAACAGAAGCAAAGCTTTAAAAGGCCTCTAAGGCATCCTTGAAAAAGTCACAATCAGAAGCTCTTGTACTAATGTTCTTTAGAACCGTTGCAGAAATAGAATCCAAAATCATGACTTCCTTTGTAACACACCATAGTTATTCTTCCGAAGTGTTGATTTCATAATCTGACGACGTCACACGCCTTCTGGTCACGGAGGGAAATTTGAGATTAAGCTATTGATTAACTTAACTCGGATGAGCAAGAGTTGCCACCAAACTTTATTGCTTCCAACAAAGGAAAAGGGAAAGTATCAATAAAACCATAATAAAATATCTAGGTACGAAAGTCGATTACACAAGGGGAAGGTATTAGCCCCTTCATGTTTTTGGTACTCCACAGGATCAACTCATGTCGTTCTAATCAATGAGTGTGTATATCTATAACTTACTTGTTAAGGGGGAAATGCGTGAATGATTATATTAGGGGGAAAAGAAAAAGGTTTTTATTATTGAGCTCGCCTCGGTTGTGAAACCTTGTGCCTACATATTCTCATGTTGCAATGAAGAAGTCAGAGCTTCGTAGTTCATAAAAAATGTTTTGTTTGTCGGTGTTGTTTATGGACGATGTCAAGTTCCTATTCTAACAGTTATGGTTTTTAAAGAGAAAAGCCTAAGAGGGAAAACATGATTTGAATTTGGTTTCTGTTTTTGTTACGAGAACTATCTCAAGTGTCTCCTTTAAACAAGGGATACTTGAACTTTTCCTTCCTTAATTTTTTAAAAGAGTTTGATATATGTTAAGTGTTTTAGGTTTTTGATAAAGAAAAGAGGTTTTTCGTCTTTTTTATATTGTTAATGATTTATGAACTAAGTTTATTTACAAAGGAATATGTACAAGGATATAATGGGAAATGGTTAATCAGAAGTTAGAGAACTCGTTAAATCATCGCACTTTATGCCTACGTATGCGTCAAAACACGAAATTAGAGTCTACGTAGTTCGAATATATTGGTTGGTGGATTTTAGTTTGTGAAAAGGTCTTGGTTTGAATTAAGTTAGTGAAAAAAGAGTTTTAATTGGTTAGTTGATTTAACCTAAATTATAGGAAATTATTTTTGTTATTTTTTAATATTTTCTGCAATAAACAAGTTAAATATTAATCTAGAATAAAAAGGTAGAAATTAAATTTTATTACAAAGACAATAACAACTAATACCGAGATTATGAATCACATCATTCTGAATATCAATAGATATAAAAACAAGTTAGAAATCAAAGGAACCAACCTACGAGAATGAAAAATTTCTTAGTAAATGAATCGGCAAAGCTTTACTCTTAGACCTTTTCTTCTCCACGCTTATAGTTCTGACTTCTTGTAATTTTTCTGCGAAGATTGATGATGGAATAGAGGCTTTAGGGTTTTCGTGTTATTGTTCTTTAGCGTGAAGGGGACACAACTTTAGTGATATGAAATTTGTGAATTATGGATGGCTTTCGGACAAAACGTGAAGGTGGTGATAGAAGAATGAGGTTTGTTAATGTGTGTGAAAATGAGAGGTTTAGAGTGCTTTATCTAGGGAGTGTGAGGGGTGAATCGAAGGGAGTAAAAGGTATCAATCCATGTCATAGTGTATGAAGAAATTCTAGCCTTTAATAAAAATGAGTGAATGGTGAGATTGAGAGAAATTTGTGTTTCAAATTAGTGATCCATGTGATTTTCTTGAGTGAATTGTGGACCATTGATTAAATGAAATGGATGGTGAGATGAAGTGCGTTTTGGTTTTGTTCACTTTTTGTACTAAATTTACTTTTTGTACTTTTTGGCTATAATAATAATATTACTAACAATAGTAAGAAAAAAGTTAGATAGTTAGTAATAACAAATGTAAACAAAAAAGAAAATATTTAAAATTGATTTAAATGAATACTTTTTTTTAATACTTGATTTTAATTTAAATAATAATTTAACTTAAAGAAACATTTTAAAATTGAATCAAAATTAAAATTTAAATCAAAATTATTATCGAATTAAGTGCAAATGAAAATGATATGAACTATATATTTTATTTTTGAATGGAAATGGTGACAAAAAATGTAAATGAAGAAATCTCCAAACCACTATGAGACCCTAGCTGGCATAAACGCTGATTCTTTGGCCTCATGCCTTATTGAATGAAGATATGCATGATATGTGAATGATTTAAGGAATATATGCAAATGAAATGTAAAGCCTTAAGCCAGATAAAAGTAAAATCAGGAGAGCAAATTTTAGGATGCAACACTTCTTACCAGAGTTAGAATATGTTTAGCAAAAGCTACACTCTAGATAGAAACCATTAAAGTACACAATTGTTCTCTAAGATACCATAAAAAGTTATCGTCAAAACTCGAGTCTAGATGTAAAACCAATCTTATTATTACAAATCCTTCTAAAGATTAGTGAACTTTAGCTCCATAGCTTCAACCTTATTGTTTCAAGTATCCATCTCCTTGAAGGACTACCCGGTGCCAAGAGGTCACGTAGTCGGATTTGGATAGTTTGACTTTATGGCGCGAACTGCACCCTACCTTTCAGCCTTTCTAAATCATTGTATCACTCTCACGCTTTACACAGTACCACA
This sequence comes from Vicia villosa, assembly GCF_029867415.1. Classification (NCBI taxonomy): domain Eukaryota; kingdom Viridiplantae; phylum Streptophyta; class Magnoliopsida; order Fabales; family Fabaceae; genus Vicia; species Vicia villosa. Next base: position 17,743,874 of record NC_081182.1, on the reverse strand, counting down.
TGTCATAAAATTTTCAAAAGAAAACATAAAATGAAAAAAAATCTCATCATCATCTTCGCAACTTACTCATTCTCCCTCATCCCTATTTAAATAATTGTTACCGCATCATCGTCCTCAAAGAAACCTGGTAAACCACAGTTATCGCATCTTCGTCGTAAAATTAACATATAAACCATCATTATTGATTCAACCACACATGTCATCTTCAACACCACCTCTTGTGTTTGCGTTCTCTCAAATTTTATCATTATTATTTTAATCCATTAATGCTAAGTAAATATCAGTAGGAAGTAGAAATTATGCTAGCGGGTCGCTTGAACAAGATAGTGCACGGGGAGGAAGGAGATGGATTTACAGTGCAGATGGAGGAAGAAGATGGTGTATTAATGTCATGTTTATTTTACATAACTATTTTTCTTTTAAAAAAGCACAGACGCGATACTATCTTGATCATATGATCAATCTGATAACCTATAAAGGTTGAAAGTTAGGGTGGAGTTGATGCTATAAAGTCAGATGTTCCAAATCCTACCTTTTCTAGAAGAAATAAGAGAAAAAACGGTACCAACTTTGAACATTCTATGAGAAAACTGGGAAGTTAGTTCCAACTTATCCCCTTCAAGAAGGCTCTGGACGAAGGATAAATATGACGTTGAAATAATAGCAGGAGCCTCCACAAGAGTGCGCAAAATCCTCGAGAAGAAAATATATGGTATCTTTATAATAGGAGTTACCTCCCCTAAAAAATTGTCCTTAATGACGCGAGTCCGTTTTGGAGAAATCTCAGTCTGAGGACATTATGATTCTTGCTCATGGGGCCTCTTTGTCGAAGCCAGAGGTGAGCTTGGCTCCCCCACCGCCAAAGTGGTCGTAGTGTCTGCAAGATGATCTATCTTGAGCACAGAAGTCGAAGCTTCTACATCACAAGTAGGAAAAGGGGTCGGAGTAGGAGTGAGGGTGGAAGAAGAAATTCCAATATTCACCATATCCATAGTACCTTAAGCATCGACAAGGCTGTAGAACATGTTCAAATTTCTTATTTTATTCATGCTATCTACAAAACACAACCACACGTGTAACAAAAAGCATGAAGACTTATCTCTTACAAAAAATATTCCTCCTCTCCTCAATATTAACTACATTAAAGTTAGAGCAAATATCAATCTTCATTTTCCTCACTTTGATAAGGGGAACCTCACTAGGGCCGAACCCTTCCTCGTAACCAAGTCCATGAAACTAAGTTTCCATCTCCTCCTTCACTGTTACCTCGTCAAGATAAAGATAAATGGATTGGGTATAATAGGTGTTGTCATCCCGATTAAAGTAGATCTTTGACCAATATTTTGGATACGAAAATCAACTGTATTGAGAAGATTCGATAGGAAAGTAACATAAAATAGAGTTTGCTGTAGAAGTAATGGGTTTCACCAATATGAAATGCACCAGAAAATCGTCTCAATCTAAAATTAAAGGGTCAAACCAAGAGACGACTGTATGAATGCGAAGAAGCCCATGTTTATGAAAGTTGTCCAGAGAAGTACGCCTTGGACGAGAAAAGACCAAAGAATAAATTAATAGAATGCTTTTAGGACATGTGGTCGACAAATAGTTATAAAGCCCTTTTGTACGACCAGGACTCCAAATGCAAATGGGAAGGGGAAATCTTCAAATGTTTCAGGACTGCTAGCTCAAATTCAGAGAAAGGCAACCAAAGTCCTATTCTTATAAACATACATTCATAGACGATACCATGCACTCATCAAAAGAGCTTAATATCTTCTTCTCCACTAGCATCAGAAGGACCAACCACTCAGAAAGATCTCCGACCATAATGTGAGCATCACACAAGGATGCCTTAGTACTCCAAGCCGAAGAAATTTTTTCCATTGTTGCATCTACCCAATCATACATTGACACACCCATCCGACATCAAAGATTTAAATGTTCCAGCATCTCAGAGTTGCTAGGCTCACAACCTACAATCTGCAGACAAACTCGGATAAAATATCTAACACATTCCCTTCTTTGCAAATTGACTTGTATTTCCTTTTCACATAAGATGAGAGGGGGCATTGGGATTTCAACGTGACTTATTCCCATGCGAACATTTGATATAAGGGCATCTAACAACCCAGAAGAAGAGATGTCTTCCTCCAAGGAATCCCCATACATCCTCTTTGACCCAGAATCTTCATATATTGATATTATTTCTGACCCCATGTAATTGCTACTAAAGGAAAAATGATAAGATTCGTGGGACAATTCGGAGGAAGTTTCCACTTCAGAGTCACTCACTATATCGGCGGTGCTATCACTAATCCTAACTAAAGAAACAACAAGTGTTGAAGGATAAAGCTTGGGTTACAAGGGTACCTAGTGGCAAAAAGTTGATAAAGCAGGAGGGACGAAAAAGACGAAAGCTTTAAGCGAAGACTCTAAAACATTTCTAGTGATGTTCCCAAGAAAATACGCGATGTTGTTTCTCTAGAAATGTAACTGAAAGTTCAAAAGCTAAAAGGTTACAAATAATTCTAAGTAATCAACTCACCCCTATTTATAATCAATGTCAACGGAAGGATAAGGACCGACTATGAACAAGTATCATAAGATCGACGACTAGAATTCTACTCATGGAAACATTCTAAACTTAAGTGCCCTTAAGCACTCTATGAACTGCGCCACACCTTAGTTTGTCATGTTGTTGTATGTGTCAGGAATAGGTGACGAAGCATCTCAATGATGAAGCCGCGTTAAATGCTCCTGTTCCCAATTACTTTTCAAAATTGATCCTAAGCGATTTAATTCTATCTCATACCAAACTACGACATGGAGGCCAACCAATGATACTTAAGGCTTCCCCCAACTTCTTCAGTGCTCGGCAAAGTCTCGAGAGTAACTTTTCTGGGTCGACCAAAAGGCCCAATCAACCAAGACTCAATCCATCAACATCCATTCTATTCGACCCAACATATAAAAATCATTCACACACTATGAGAAAGTACACAATCTCTGATCTCCAATTCCACTATACTCATCTTGAATCTTGAACTGACTTGGGTCTTGAAATGCTAACCATACAAGTCCAACTCACGCCACCGTAACAGAGATAAGAGCTACCGTTCAAGATCAATAGTGATCCAATTTTCTCCATTTTTTATTCTTTCAAGAAATTAGAACATCCGTTTCTGGTTTTTGAACGGAACATAAAGCGTTAGACAATTAAATCACCAAGAAACTCTAACACCCTCCCTCGTAAGAAGTTATCTTTGAAGAACACTATAGAACCTCTAAACTAAGATATGGTCACTCCTTAACGGTACATATAATACGTGCTTACTAACGCCTTAGAATTGTCACAAGGTGGAGTCAAGTTGATCTATAAAAATTGCCATCAAATAATATTCTAAGGGTTCTAAGACCATCTTCAATGGTAGTTTCTTCTATTGAGTTCTCCACCTGTACCATTAATTTAATAATTAAATATTTAAAAAATTTGTCATGTCATAATAGAGTTGCATTGCAATGCAACAACTAAAAGATTGTAATACCCAATCAAATCAAGTTATGAGGTAAAGTTGTGGGACCCATATCAGATTTTTATTAAAGTTAAAATTAAGAGTGAGGTCTCATTTTAGTCCCTCACAAAAATTGTAGAGGTCCGATTAGTCCCTGAGGAAAAAAAGTCTCTATTAAATCCCTTACAAAATTTAACCGAGCCATGTTAGTGTCCCTCAACTAACATTTTTTTAAAATCGGTTTTTTTCTTACTTTTGAACCGTGACTGGACGGCTATTAAAGACTCATTTTAGTCCCTCATAAAAAAGGAAGAGTCCAAATTAGTCCCTAAGAAAAAAATGTCTATATTTAATCCCTTACAAAATTTAATCAAGTAATGTTAGTCCCTCTTTTAGTATTTTTTTCAAATCAATTTTTTTAATTGTGACTGTACTCCTATTTTACGACTGTTGAATTGAAATTTTTATAAAGGAATTGTATATAAATCATCGCGATACCACGACGTTCTTTTCTTTGTTTGGTTTATTATCAGGCTTATGGGTAGATGATTATGTTTTTGTTGTTATGTATTCTTGTGTATTAGGTGTCGTTATTGTTTTAGTTGTTAATGATCTTTTAGAATGTTTAGTTTTGTTACTAAGGTGATTAAGGATAATTTCTTTCTTTTGTAAATAATACTTGTGGCAAATTAAAAATAATACACATGGTATGTTGGAAGAAAATTGATTTATACCATATCACTTAGGTTTTGATGATAACAAAGTATTTAATGAACAATTAGGTACACTAACATATATTTAAGTGTGCAGGATCATTAGTCAAAGAATTTACCGGACTCTGACTCTGATGGAACATATGAAGAGAAGTTTGAGACTCAGATTCTGAAAGATCAGAATGTGATTACTCAAATTCTGAATGATAAGATTTTAATGTCTCACATCTATGGAACCCAGTTTCATGTGGAAACTTAGACTATGAAGACCATGTGCAAAGGAACTCAACCTCTGACCTGTACTCAATTTTTGAAAGTAGGTCTATCTTGTCAAGTCTAGTCATAGTTTAAAAATACGAAAAAAAATCGTTTGAAAAAAATATTAAAAGAGGGACTAACATGACTCAGTTAAATTTTGTAAGGGATTAAATAGAGACATTTTTTTCCCATGGACTAATTTGGACTTTCACTTTTTTGTGAGAGACTAAAATGGATCTTCACTAGTGGTCCAGTCACGGTTCAAAAGTAAACAAAAATTGATTTGAAAAAAATATTAGTAGAAGGACTAATATGGTTCGGTTAAATTTTGTAAGGGATTTAATAGAGACTTTTTATTTCTTAGGGACTAATCTGACCTCTACAGTTTTTGTGAGGGACTAAAATGAGACTTCACTCTAAAATTAAATAAATTCTTTTAATATGATGTAGTTTAGTGGGTCCCATAAAGAACTCAAATGTAAGTTGCACCCGGAGATGCTCTAAACTCTAGAACACCTTATAAAGTCTAAAAGATAGTTCAATTAAACGGAGTTACATACAATTCTAAACCCTAAACTTCACATCAGGGTGTTCATGAACTTGATCTAGAGTGTTTGTAAGTCTGTTTTTGAGCTCATCATAATCATCATCATCATCATCAATATCTTCATCTTCCACATTCCTCACATCTTAGTTTACCATAACCAAGATGAGAGAGAAATCTAGAGAGAGAAAGAGAGGAGAGAGTGGGGTGGAGAAAGTCAATGGAGAAACTGAATGGAAGGTGGTCTCAAGGAGGTACAGAGGGCGGGTGAAATGGGACACAGAGCAAGGAAGACCAAGAGGCGGAAGAGAGGCAGGTACAACATCATTCTTTTTCACAGAAATTCCGGACAAGTATGGAGCGAGAGAGATGTATGATGTCTTTAAGGAATATGGGCAAATTGATGAAGTTATCTTGCCTCCTAGAAGAGACAAACGTGGGAAAAGATTTGGATTCGTGAGATTTTTCAATGTCCCTGATGCGAGGTTGTTGGCAATCAAGTTGGACAACATCATCATTGAATCCAGAAAGATTCATGCAAACATTCCTAGGTTTAATAGAACGCGAATGGGAGATGAGGGTTGTCGCACGCTCGCGAAAAATGAACAGAGTCGCCACCAATATATTTATCCCATAAGGGAAAGGAATATCAGGAAACCTAACAAAGGATAAGAACGAGGTCTTGCGACCAGAGAATCTAGGTACGGGAGTCGGTTACGCAAGGGGAAGGTGCTAGCACCCCTCACGCCCATCGTACTCGATGGTATCCACCTATGTTTGTTTCTATCTAAAGGGTGTGTATCTATGTCTATGTCTAAATGCGAATGAATGCAAAATGTAGGGAAAATAAAGAATTGTACTCGCACGGGCCCTACCCCGCTGCCTACGTATCCTTTTCAGGAATCAGAGTTACCGTAGCTCGGCTAAAGATTTTCTGTTTGTTTTGTGTTTTTTAATTGGGCGGAGTCAACGTTCACGTTCTTGCATAAGGGGACAGACCTACGATGCGTACGAACGGAAATGACATTGCCCTTAGGTGCCAACGAGGCAAAAGAAAAAGAAATGATTGGTTTGTGTCTTTTAGGATAGATGAGTGATGAACAGTACCCAACACCGGGCCACTCACCACTTTCTCTACTTTGTTTTAGTCTGAACCATTGTTAGGCGTGTTGAAGTGTTTTTGATTTGTGTATTTTTTTAAGGGAATTTACTTCACGATTCGAATCACATAAAATGTATAATGATCGAGAAGCAGATTAGGGAATGAATCCCACTCACTTCCATCCCATCATGTAATGTTTGAGAAACAGATTAGAGAATGAATCTCACTCATTTCTCTCCCATTAACTAATGTTTGAGAAACAGATTAGGGAATGAATCCCACTCGTTTCCCTCCCATTAAGTAGTGACCGAGAAACAGATTAGGGAATGAATCCCACTCGTTTCTATGCCACTAAGCGATTGAGAAATAGATTAGGGAATGAATCCCACTCATTTCTCTATCACTTGCTTAATGTGATTCGCCTCTTCCGTTTATTAATGTTTTAAAGAGTTGAAAAGAAAAAAGAATGCAATAAGGAACTATATCTAAATTCTAGTCTAAATTGTCTATACAAGTCTAAATCCTAATGTTAACATGGGATAGGTTCTAAAAGGAGCTACAAATGATACTAACAAAATAGGCCAAAAACATGGCCAAAGTCACACAACAAAATCATACCCAAAATTAACACGCAAATGATACAAAAGCAATTCAAACATTAGTGCAAAATTAAACTAGAAAACTACTATTTTTTTTATGACCTTTTTATGGGAGCAACGAACTACAAAGTGCCAAATTAAACTAGCCTAAAAATCTATTATGGAAACTAGTATTTTTTTTATTGCATCTTTTATGTCAACTATTACCTAAAAATCTAACAAAATTTTAAATGATTTTATTATCTAAAAAGTATAGTAAAAAGAATTAAGTAACAAGTCTAAAAAAACTATCAATTAAATGTGAGTCAGGGGGTGTGAAATCAGAATGATGGTGCAATTCAGTAAACTGGCGCAGGGCCCAAACAGGGAGGCCCAAAGTGATTTTTGTAGAGTTTTCAGGTTTGTCAAAAATGTTATGGGCCTCAGAGGGGGTGTATCAGCAATTATGCACAAGAGGCCCAACGTTTTGTTCAGATCCATATCAGATTTTCATAGACAATTAGAATTCAATTTAAAAAAAAAATTAAATTAAAAAAATAGAAATGGGATTAGGGTTCAGTATGTGACCTTTCAGCTTTCAATCAGATCTCCCTCTTCCCTTTCTTGTGAGCAGTGGCGGCATCGGGTTCTTCATCCCATTCTTCTCTGATCGAAACATTGCGACGCTACCGGCTGGCCACCACCGAACAAACCATCTCACCCTCTCCGATCAACACTTCCGACTCTCGTCTCACTCCCGTTCTCGATTCGTTCCTCTCCTCCTCTAAACCGAAATCACAAGCAAAGAAAACCTAGAACATCTTTTTCGTTAGCGCTTCATGATGCTTATTCCTTTGCATTCAGGAAATTCACGATAACGAAGGTGTTGTATTGTTGCGATGCGTTGAGGAGGATGATGATATTGCTGAACGTCGACGTCGTGCTGAACGGATTGGTGTTGATAAAGTTGCTTATGACGATAATGAGTATTCCATGGAGTTACTCGCAACGAGAGGATCTTTGAAGGATCGATACAAAGACGATGATAATGATGAAGAATCGTGAAGGATTCCCGGAACTGATGATTCGATAGTGACGATGAAGGATGAAGCAGTGAAGTATCGTTGCAAAGAAGAGCTGAAGATGATTGAAGTTTGAAGGTTATGGAGGAGCTCAGGGACTGTTATGGTGAGCTTTCTTATCGCCTTTTTCTGTTACGCGATGCTTCTCCTTCTTCTTTTTCTGTTTCTTTTCATGGGGATTGAGTTGTGGTGTGGAGAAGACGAAGGTGAGGGAAAATGGAGAGTGCGAATTTGCAGAGAGTGAGAGTGATTGAGAGGTGTGAAGTGAACGTGTGAAAATGGCGTGTGTCGCAGAGAATGAAGAAGTGAAGATGGAGAGTGGTGTGTAGTGGTGAATGAAGCGTGTGTGATGAAGATGGTATGAAAGGGGATGGTGATGTGAAGGTTGCAGAGAGAGTTAAAGGGAGAAGATGAAGAAGATGGTGATGGAGTGAAGAGAGATCGAAGAATTGTGGAGGGAAGGTCATTTACATAGGATTGGTGAAGGATTCAGTTAGAGATTGGGAGATTGGAGCCCTTGGATTCAAATTCGGTTAGAAATATTGGAGGGTGAGATTAGAGGTTAGTTAGGTTCTGTTAGGACAGTTAGAGGTTAAGTGTTGAGCTGGCAACTTCGGTTAGGATTAGTTATGGGAAGTTAGTTTTCTGTTGAGAGTTGGTGGGGTAACTGTTAGCTGAATGGGACAAGTTAGTTAGATTGGGAGAAGGTTAATAACTGTTTGGGTTGGAATTTGTGTTGAAGTTAGTTATAGGGTGGCTACAGGTTTGTTAATTCAGTTATGTTAGTTATTTCTGTTGTTAGTTGCAGTGAATGTAAGGACCGACTCCAAGGCCTGAGTGTTGCATTCTGATATGTCTTTTGAACTGCCCTTTGAATTGGTTTTTGTTGTAGTTGTGTTTTCTTTTGAATGTATGATGTAACTTGAATATGGTATAGCTTATACTGATGCTGAACTGGAACTGAACTCAGGTTTTGGCTTCTTTTCTTTGCACTTGTTTTGCTGATTTATGTTGATTGTTTTGTGGAATGATCTCTGAACTAGTTCAGTATGGTATATTAGTTTAGTGTAGCATGGCGGTTCGAATTCTAAGTGGTTTTGTGGTTTATTGTTTCGGGAATTAAAAAGGTATGTGGTTAATATGTGTATGGCAGCGGGTTTGAATGGTAATTGTGTCGGGACTGTTTTCTTTTTGTATTGAACTAATGTATGTTAATACTTAATGGATGTGCTTGGTGCTGGAAGTCTTGTAATGGTATTTATGCATTGGATTGAATGGCCTTTTAAATTGATTATAGGTGTGGCTAATTTTTCTGCTGCGAAGATGTTCATCATGCTATCCGTGTGCCAATTATTTGGATTGAATGCTGGACTGGATGTGGATAAATGTGAATGTTTCTTGTTTTATTGAAGGCTGGTTTATTTATGATAATGCAGGTCTGGTACAACTGTACAGGAGTTGGTGTCTCAAGTGAACATAGCTTACAGTTTGGCTTGAAACATGGTATGGAGGCAAGCTACATGAAAGATCACATAGTTGAGGTTCATGGCGCAAGAAGCAACTGGATTGTTACTCGACTGAAGGCTGAAAATAGGATAGGTTCAAGGGTAGGGAGATGACTTTGGTCAACAGAATGTTGTTTGTAATTTTCATCATGGCAATGTAATGTAACAGTAGGATTTTGTAATGAAGTTTTGTACAGAGTATGTTTTTTTTGTAATGGATATGGTTTTGATGTAATGAATGGTTTTGAATTTTGTAGTGAATTTGATATGATGTGATGAAGTAATGAAATTTTCTTCCCTCTTTAAATAGCCTTTGAATATGTTCTTCCCTCCTTTTTGTTAAAAATTCAAGAATTCTCTTTTGATCTCCAAAACCTTGAATAGATACCAACAAGTATGATATGATGGCACCGAATTTGTTCAAAATGAACTTGAGACAAAAAGGTCAAGATGTCATAGTTGACTTTGACCCAAGGTCAAAATTCTTAGCAAATTGCTTCCACAAGGCTCGCATTAAGATGAAACTTGGAACTTCCCTTTGCTTCTCAAATATAAACACAAATCCTCTAACCACAATCCGCCATTGACTAAATCCACTTGAAATCTCCATACTTCAATCCACATCCTTAAATTAAATCTCAGAGTGGATGACTCATACCACAAGTGATAACTTTTGACCACTTTAATGAATATAATCCAAATGCTGAGCAAAACTCTCTGATGATCATAAGGCCCACGCCTCAAGACTTATCTGATAATTCTAAGCATACAAAGAGTACTTTAATCCATGAACACTGAACACCTCTGATGAACAAATTTGCATAGTGTAGAGACCCTGGACATTGGGAAACCCTAGATCCCATGCTTTAGATGTTTATTTGATGAATGAATGCAAGGCCATGCAAATGCCCTAATGGAGGTATGTACATGAGATTATGAAATTCATAAGCCTAAGCCAGATAAAACTGAAAGGGTAGGACAAATTTGGGGTATGACAGCTGCCCCTATTTAATCATCTTAAACCTGAAGGTGAGATTGGCGCTAGCCTTTCGAACATTCGAGGTAGAAGAAGATTAAATACCAAGTACCAGAAATTTGTCCTAAAGAGGAGATGGTGTGAATGTTATCCTCATTTTTATTTTGATATCTGCTGGGGAAAGAGAATTTTGTTTTTCTGGTGGAAGGATTTATGGTATGTAATTGGAAGAAGGGTGATAGCTTGTAACATGGTAACGGTGCCAATACAGGTTCTCAAGGGAAATGGTTGTGTGGGAAAATGACTGAAAGGAATAGATCTCGTGGCGACCTACGACTCAACATCGAGAAGATCTCGTGGCGATCAACTCGTCAACAGAAGAAAAAGGGAATAAGATCTCGTGGCGATCTATGACCCGACATCGAGAAGATCTCGTGGCGATCAACTCGTCAACAGAAGAAAAGGGAATAAGATCTCGTGGCGATCTATGACCCAACATCGAGAAGATCTCGTGGCGATCAACTCGTCAACAGAAGAAAAGGGAATAAGATCTCGTGGCGATCTATGACCCAACATCGAGAGAAGATCTCGTGCGATCTTCCACACTTTAGGAGGAATAAGATCTCGTGGCGATCTATGACTCAACATCGAAAGAAGATCTCGTGCGATCTCCCACACTTTAGGAGGAATAAGATCTCGTGGCGATCTATGACTCAACATCGAAAGAAGATCTCGTGCGATCTCCCACACTTTAGGAGGAATAAGATCTCGTGGCGATCTATGACTCAACATCGAAAGAAGACCTCGTGCGATCTCCCACACTTTAGGAGGAATAAGATCTCGTGGCGATCCATGACTCAACATCGAAAGAAGATCTCGTGCGATCTCCCACACTTTAGGAGGAATAAGATCTCGTGGCGATCTATGACTCAACATCGAAAGAAGATCTCGTGCGATCTCCCACACTTTAGGAGGAATAAGATCTCGTGGCGATCTATGACTCAACATCGAAAGAAGATCTCGTGCGATCTCCCACACTTTAGGAGGAATAAGATCTCGTGGCGATCTATGACTCAACATCGAAAGAAGATCTCGTGCGATCTCCCACACTTTAGGAGGAATAAGATCTCGTGGCGATCTATGACTCAACATCGACCCGACATCAGGGGGCAAAAGAGGAATTGGGTTTGACATGGTTTGCCAGGTTGAAGATTGGTTTCTTAAAAGGGGTTGCCAGGTTAGAGTTGGGCTTTGAAAGGGTTTGCCAGGTCGGAAACTGGGCTTAAAATGTTTTCCCATACGGGGGAAGGGACTACGGAGACTAGTGACGACTAGACTCGATCAAAAAGACATAATCACGAAGATGTTGATGGTTGCGAGGCATAAGAATTACATTAATCCCTCAGGCCAAAGGCGGGGTGTAACTCCTCAAGAGTGGCAATCGTTCGAATTGCCACACACCAAGTATGGTTACTCAAACGATTGAAAAATGAGATGGGTTGAATGCCCACCCTTATTCGCACTCTAATATGCGCGTAGCACACGGGAAATAACCACGACAAGACTAGTGACGACTAGACTTGACAAGAAGACAAAGATTTTGATGCTTGCGAAGCATAAGAATTACAATAATCCCTCAGGCCAAAGGCGGGGTGTAACTCCTCTAGAGTGGCAATCGTTCGAATTGCCACACACCAAGTATGGTCATTCAAACGATTGAAAAATGAGATGGGTTGAATGCCCACCCTCATTCGCACTCTAAATTGCACGCAGCACACGGGCAATAACCTCGGAGACAACGATTCTGACGGAGAAAGACATTGTGCCCGATTTACACTGTGGAGATAATATGAGACTTCTTTTGGGGATTGAGGATACCAGGTATTGGCACCATGGTTTGAGGAAGTTTGAAATGTAGTAGCAGATATCAATGGGAATTTGTAAGGACAACATCTATGTGGGGATGTAATATTGTCTTGATTGAGGGATGATTTGTATTATCTGGCTTATGCTTTGTTATGCATGTTTGAATTTTTCTATGGCGTAATGCTCCATCTTGATGGACATGCTACGCTTTTGAGGATGTAATGTTATATGCAATGGAAACTATATGCAGAGTGCCAAATAAAGGCATTAATGAGGTAAACACCAGGGAGAATCCCCTTAGTGTTAAGGACCATGTGGAGGTGCCAATAGATATTGGACTTTTGATTTGTAAGATGCACTTTTCCTTGACTTGAAGAATGATTTCTGACTTCTCACCATGTGCCACTGCTTGGAGGATTTTCAGCTTAAGGAGATTCCCTTGATTCACCATGTTGGGGATGAGAAATCCAGATAAGGAGCCTTGATTAGGGAGGTAGGACAACTCCTAGGAGAAATAAACTCCTAATCTTGAGGAATGGAACAAACTCTCGGGAGAAATAAACTCCGTGCTTGGGGAGAGACCAAGGTTCCAGGAGAAATGAACTCCTATGATTAGGGAGAGGTCAATAAGGCTCCGAGGATCATGCTCCAAGTTTCATGACCCATGAAGGAAATTGCCCCAGCGGATCCTCGGAGAGATTTGTCAAATCTTGACGTAACTGCCCCAGATTGGTGGAATTTGAGAGAGGTTAAACCTCGATTCAATTGCCCCTGATTAGTTGAATTTGAGAGAAATTCCTCGACTTGATTGCCCCTGATTAGTTGAATTTGAGAGAGATTCCTCGACTTGATTGTCCCTGATTAGGTATATCTTACTAGAATCCTCAATCTTTCTTTGTTTTGAAGTCGAACAACATGGAAACAACTTTACCACGCTTAACGGAATCTTCAAACTCTTCCTCATAGAGTAATCAAAGAACGCATCAACTGTTCATGCCCGACGGATTTCTTTAGAGAACCTGCCCCTTGATGGTCAACATTTGAAGTGATTAGCTTTTACTCCTCGGAGTTCTCAAGTCTCTTGTATTTTGACATGATCAAGTTGCTCATTGATTCTCATCCTTGAAAATTTCCTTGATGTTAAGCACGTATTTTGCATGCAAAAGAATGTTAATTCTAAGAATGATGATTCTAATGCAAAGCCTATGTTAGTCTTGAAGTTTAACGAAACTTTTTATTGAGATGAGGTTGCGACCTCTTGTGAATGGATCACTAGTTGACACAACCTCAATTTTTGCATATGGAAGATAAAGCGAGCATACGATACCAACATGGATAGGAGTCTCGCTTCATTGGGAGTCAGTTGAACGCTATCTCATCGGAGTGTGCTTTTAAAATAACCCTACTTCAATTAGGACTTTTGAGGGTTGTAACTTGGCCAGGTTCACGGTTTTCAGAAAACAAAGGATTTTTAGGCTCAAAATTATTTGTACCCACCCCCTTCGTGATGTTCTCCAGTCCTATGTTCAATTAACTCAACATGAGCGTTCATTCCTCACAAGGAATTTTGAAATGGTTGAGGAATCAATGGCAGTCACTTCATCTTGCATTTTTGGTGTCTGATCACACGACTTTGTTCTTTTGATAAGGATTTTTATTTTGGTAATTCTTGTTTTTCGCTTCTGCTTTCCCTAACTTTTGCCTGGACAAATTCTCTTGAATTTTATTTTGGAGTCCAGCGGGATGCCCTAACTTTTGCCTAAGTCACTTATTTCAAGTTTTTGACTTAGCGGGCTTTCTTTTTTTTTTTATTCACTTTTTGAACAAGTCGTGTGATCTTGCGTTGCTCTCGATTTGTTTGAAACATTGTGACTGCCTCATTCTCTGATTGATGAGGGATAACCATTGTGGCATCGTCCTCTTTTAACCTCTTGATGGAATAAGGATAATCATTGCGGTTTTGACATTCCTCAGCCCTTTGAAGGATAACCCTTGTTGTATCCTTAGATGCATACTCCTTTGGTGAGTTTTGAACACTCGATCAAGTTAAATGAACACTACCCTGCCCCAAGGTTAAAATAAGGGTTTTTTATGATTAGAAAAGAAACTCCTTCTTCAAGGCTCAAAGGGGTTAACGAGGGTCTATCTCCCTTATATCTCCGGTGTTTGGGGATTTGAAATAATGCCTGTACATCCTCAGTAGGGTTTTTATTCAAAAGCACACATTTGGAGATTTTTGCATTTTTTATCTTTCATCATTCTCCCTCAGCTTTTTGCCTAAGCAAGTGATTAGTAAAGTTGGTATCGTAATGCCAAAAACATTTTATGAGTGATAACGAATGGATTACTTCAAGACAAACGTAAACAATGTATTATGATTTTCATTCAGAAATTAACAAGTTTTTACATGCTAACAATGCTTAAACAAACAAAGAGAAAATTACAAATGAGAATGCAGTAAAGAAACTAAATGAGTGTCGTTGTTGAGGAGCCTCGTCTCCGTCTAGACTTGCTGATCTCGAATACTTTCTTCATTTCCTTCCAACCACTTCGGATTACTTCAAAAGAGAACTCCAACGAAGTCACCCATGAGTCGTAAGCTTTTTCTTTTTCCTTTTTACTTTAGGGATTCGAGCAATGCGAGTGAGGCAATGCTCAAGATAAGAGTACGTCTTGCTTATCCCTCGTGCGGGAGCCCCAAGCATAGATGTTGTAGAAGTATTCCCTATCAAAAGTGGAGGAACCTTGCATGGTCATCAAGTTGAGAACTCGTGGTGAAGAAGACCTTGAGAATGAGGAGCATTGTGTAGAATACTCTTGATTACCACATGGAAGAAGATTCTGACGAAGTCACCCAAGAATTTGTAATGCTTTAGGGATTCGAGCAATGCGAATGATGCAATGCTCAAGATAAGAGTGCGTCTTGCTTATCCCTCGTGCGGGAGCCCCAAACATATCCAAGGAGGAAACTTGCGTAGTCACCAAACTTAGAGAAGCTACTTGTTGCAAGGAGAATTCAAACACCGACTGAAAAACCAACCTCCACGGATACAACTGAGCATAAGAACCTTGAGAATGAGAGATGCTTCTACAAAACATTCTTGATTTCTCTTTGAAAAGATTCTGACAAAGTTGCTCGAGAATTTGTGGTGCTTTCATTATTATCATACCAATGAGTTCAAACAAAGAAGTAGTCTTCAACAAAATAGGGAGTACTGAAATGAGAATACGAAAATGAAATGATGATTGCCATAGTTGAGGAGACTTGACTCCTTCTGGGCTTATTGCCCTTTTTTTTTTTTTTTTTTTTTTGGAGATTTTCTGAAATTCGGGCGCTTACTCGGGCAAGAGAAATCCATTCACACACATGTTTCCTCCTTGAAGGGTTATATACCTCTCGTCAATCAATTTTTGTACTTTGGCTTTGAAAGCGTTGCAATCTTCAGTGGAGTGCCCTATTGATCCGGCGTGATACCCACATTGCACATTCGGGTCATATCCAGGTGGAAATGGACGTGGCGGAGGCTTCAGAGATTTGGGAACCACCAATGAGCTATGAACCAGATACGGCAGAAGTTTACTGTATGTCATAGGAATTTGGTCCAGAGGAGCATTTCTTCGTCCCAAATTACTTCTAGGTGGATACTGATTCAGATGGCCTTGTTGATGTGGAACATATTGCTTTTGGGGCGAATACTGAACCAGGTGTGGTTGGATCACGTGGGGTTGTTGATAATTCAAATACTCAATCTGCTCAGGTGTTTTCCCCTTTTGACTTGGTTGTGAAACAATCGGAGATTGATAAAGTGGAAGATCTGGAATCCGGGATGGTGCATTGTGCTTCTGATTTGAAGTAGATCCGACATAGGAGTATGGATCAACATTTCCTTCCACCACATACGGAACCTTATTGCCTTGAACAATCATACCTTCGGGGGTGAACAAAATCACTTTTGAGTCAATGAGATCTTGAACTTGATGTTTCATCGCCCTACAATTCTCAACATCATGGCCAGGTGCCCCAGAATGGAACTCGCATCGAGCATTGGCATCAAAATTGGGGGGAAGCTTTTCAGGCGTAGCCAAATCTCGTAGCTCAATCAACTGAAGTTCCAACAGGAGAGGAAGTAACTGAGCATAAGGTATCGGGATTGGATTGATAAGCCTCTGAGGTATCTTAGGCTTTTTCCCACACGTTTGGCCTCCTTGATTCATTCTTGGGACATGAACAGATTGACGTGGAGGTAACGACACTTGAAATTGAGGGAGAGCTCCTTGAGGCATTCCATGAGTGGAAAGGAATCCTATTGGGAAGAAGGAATCAACAACTTCTGTTGCAGCAGCAGGAACAACATCACCTTCCTTCCTTAATACCGTCTTCAGAACTTCCATGACCAAGCTCAATTGAGTTTTCAACTGACTATTCTCCTCTTTTAGTGCATCCTGATTACGGACCAAGTCTCGCATCTCCAACATAAGATGACCCATTTGTTCCCTCATCTCATCCATTTCCTCACGGAGTTGTTCCATAGTTGATCTTGGAGTTGTGGCAATGAGAAGTCAAATCTGTTGTTGATCTTGAAATCTGGATAGAAATGGTCCCATAAGTCTATGAAAGAACCATGAAATGCATGATAGTATGAATGCATGTTTCATTTATGAGAGATCCTAAAGTCTTTTCACACACTTTCATCTTTCTTTTTTTGGAATCAAAGCTTCTCTTTTTTTGTATAGAATATCTTTTCTTTTCTTTTTTGCTTTTCTATTTCCTTTTTCTTTTTTTCCTTTTTTTTTCTTTTCTTTTCTCTTTTTTTTTTGGAAATAGACTTTAGGATCTTTCATAAATGGAGTGGACAAAGCAATGATGTTATGCAATGCAAAAGCATGGGATCAACGGTCCATATAATCTTAGTAACCACTGTACAATCCTCTGAATAACTGATACAGGTCAAATGTCACAGGATCAAAGGTCCGACACCTTTTTGAATACCAGGAAAACCAATAGTCACCAACAGAACAGAATAGTCACCAACGGTACCTGTCATGTATATCCCACCCCACTCACAGGTGTAGTCTAGGTCAAGGTAGGTCAATGGCTTCCAGCGTTATCAGTTCTCCTGAAACACCATCATTGTCGCAAATACATGCCAACAACGGTATCTCATTTGAACCTCGACTGGTCGTGGGTCTCATGATCGCAATCAACAGAACCTGACATTCTGTTGGCGTCATGACTATCCACTCTATCCTAGGTATCCTATGTGTCCACTCTGGCCTGGGTATTGGGCCTTTTACCTCATAAAACATCCCACCCAACCTGCAAAACAGAACAGAAGACCCCAAGGAACACAGAATATAATCCATATGCATGATGTGCAAACAGAAATAAACATGATATGCAAGCAGAAAAGTAAACATGCACACATATATACAAGGTATAGACATAAAAACAAATAAACACCCAGTAAATAAACAAACAAACGCAGGCTAGGATCGACTCACTAAGGATGGACCAGCAACAGGTCTAGCAACATCCCCAGCAGAGTCGCCAGCTGTCGCACGCTCGCGAAAAATGAACAGAGTCGCCACCAATATATTTATCCCATAAGGGAAAGGAATATCAGGAAACCTAACAAAGGATAAGAACGAGGTCTTGCGACCAGAGAATCTAGGTACGGGAGTCGGTTACGCAAGGGGAAGGTGCTAGCACCCCTCACGCCCATCGTACTCGATGGTATCCACCTATGTTTGTTTCTATCTAAAGGGTGTGTATCTATGTCTATGTCTAAATGCGAATGAATGCAAAATGTAGGGAAAATAAAGAATTGTACTCGCACGGGCCCTACCCCGCTGCCTACGTATCCTTTTCAGGAATCAGAGTTACCGTAGCTCGGCTAAAGATTTTCTGTTTGTTTTGTGTTTTTTAATTGGGCGGAGTCAACGTTCACGTTCTTGCATAAGGGGACAGACCTACGATGCGTACGAACGGAAATGACATTGCCCTTAGGTGCCAACGAGGCAAAAGAAAAAGAAATGATTGGTTTGTGTCTTTTAGGATAGATGAGTGATGAACAGTACCCAACACCGGGCCACTCACCACTTTCTCTACTTTGTTTTAGTCTGAACCATTGTTAGGCGTGTTGAAGTGTTTTTGATTTGTGTATTTTTTTAAGGGAATTTACTTCACGATTCGAATCACATAAAATGTATAATGATCGAGAAGCAGATTAGGGAATGAATCCCACTCACTTCCATCCCATCATGTAATGTTTGAGAAACAGATTAGAGAATGAATCTCACTCATTTCTCTCCCATTAACTAATGTTTGAGAAACAGATTAGGGAATGAATCCCACTCGTTTCCCTCCCATTAAGTAGTGACCGAGAAACAGATTAGGGAATGAATCCCACTCGTTTCTATGCCACTAAGCGATTGAGAAATAGATTAGGGAATGAATCCCACTCATTTCTCTATCACTTGCTTAATGTGATTCGCCTCTTCCGTTTATTAATGTTTTAAAGAGTTGAAAAGAAAAAAGAATGCAATAAGGAACTATATCTAAATTCTAGTCTAAATTGTCTATACAAGTCTAAATCCTAATGTTAACATGGGATAGGTTCTAAAAGGAGCTACAAATGATACTAACAAAATAGGCCAAAAACATGGCCAAAGTCACACAACAAAATCATACCCAAAATTAACACGCAAATGATACAAAAGCAATTCAAACATTAGTGCAAAATTAAACTAGAAAACTACTATTTTTTTATGACCTTTTTATGGGAGCAACGAACTACAAAGTGCCAAATTAAACTAGCCTAAAAATCTATTATGGAAACTAGTATTTTTTTTATTGCATCTTTTATGTCAACTATTACCTAAAAATCTAACAAAATTTTAAATGATTTTATTATCTAAAAAGTATAGTAAAAAGAATTAAGTAACAAGTCTAAAAAAACTATCAATTAAATGTGAGTCAGGGGGTGTGAAATCAGAATGATGGTGCAATTCAGTAAACTGGCGCAGGGCCCAAACAGGGAGGCCCAAAGTGATTTTTGTAGAGTTTTCAGGTTTGTCAAAAATGTTATGGGCCTCAGAGGGGGTGTATCAGCAATTATGCACAAGAGGCCCAACGTTTTGTTCAGATCCATATCAGATTTTCATAGACAATTAGAATTCAATTTAAAAAAAAAATTAAATTAAAAAAATAGAAATGGGATTAGGGTTCAGTATGTGACCTTTCAGCTTTCAATCAGATCTCCCTCTTCCCTTTCTTGTGAGCAGTGGCGGCATCGGGTTCTTCATCCCATTCTTCTCTGATCGAAACATTGCGACGCTACCGGCTGGCCACCACCGAACAAACCATCTCACCCTCTCCGATCAACACTTCCGACTCTCGTCTCACTCCCGTTCTCGATTCGTTCCTCTCCTCCTCTAAACCGAAATCACAAGCAAAGAAAACCTAGAACATCTTTTTCGTTAGCGCTTCATGATGCTTATTCCTTTGCATTCAGGAAATTCACGATAACGAAGGTGTTGTATTGTTGCGATGCGTTGAGGAGGATGATGATATTGCTGAACGTCGACGTCGTGCTGAACGGATTGGTGTTGATAAAGTTGCTTATGACGATAATGAGTATTCCATGGAGTTACTCGCAACGAGAGGATCTTTGAAGGATCGATACAAAGACGATGATAATGATGAAGAATCGTGAAGGATTCCCGGAACTGATGATTCGATAGTGACGATGAAGGATGAAGCAGTGAAGTATCGTTGCAAAGAAGAGCTGAAGATGATTGAAGTTTGAAGGTTATGGAGGAGCTCAGGGACTGTTATGGTGAGCTTTCTTATCGCCTTTTTCTGTTACGCGATGCTTCTCCTTCTTCTTTTTCTGTTTCTTTTCATGGGGATTGAGTTGTGGTGTGGAGAAGACGAAGGTGAGGGAAAATGGAGAGTGCGAATTTGCAGAGAGTGAGAGTGATTGAGAGGTGTGAAGTGAACGTGTGAAAATGGCGTGTGTCGCAGAGAATGAAGAAGTGAAGATGGAGAGTGGTGTGTAGTGGTGAATGAAGCGTGTGTGATGAAGATGGTATGAAAGGGGATGGTGATGTGAAGGTTGCAGAGAGAGTTAAAGGGAGAAGATGAAGAAGATGGTGATGGAGTGAAGAGAGATCGAAGAATTGTGGAGGGAAGGTCATTTACATAGGATTGGTGAAGGATTCAGTTAGAGATTGGGAGATTGGAGCCCTTGGATTCAAATTCGGTTAGAAATATTGGAGGGTGAGATTAGAGGTTAGTTAGGTTCTGTTAGGACAGTTAGAGGTTAAGTGTTGAGCTGGCAACTTCGGTTAGGATTAGTTATGGGAAGTTAGTTTTCTGTTGAGAGTTGGTGGGGTAACTGTTAGCTGAATGGGACAAGTTAGTTAGATTGGGAGAAGGTTAATAACTGTTTGGGTTGGAATTTGTGTTGAAGTTAGTTATAGGGTGGCTACAGGTTTGTTAATTCAGTTATGTTAGTTATTTCTGTTGTTAGTTGCAGTGAATGTAAGGACCGACTCCAAGGCCTGAGTGTTGCATTCTGATATGTCTTTTGAACTGCCCTTTGAATTGGTTTTTGTTGTAGTTGTGTTTTCTTTTGAATGTATGATGTAACTTGAATATGGTATAGCTTATACTGATGCTGAACTGGAACTGAACTCAGGTTTTGGCTTCTTTTCTTTGCACTTGTTTTGCTGATTTATGTTGATTGTTTTGTGGAATGATCTCTGAACTAGTTCAGTATGGTATATTAGTTTAGTGTAGCATGGCGGTTCGAATTCTAAGTGGTTTTGTGGTTTATTGTTTCGGGAATTAAAAAGGTATGTGGTTAATATGTGTATGGCAGCGGGTTTGAATGGTAATTGTGTCGGGACTGTTTTCTTTTTGTATTGAACTAATGTATGTTAATACTTAATGGATGTGCTTGGTGCTGGAAGTCTTGTAATGGTATTTATGCATTGGATTGAATGGCCTTTTAAATTGATTATAGGTGTGGCTAATTTTTCTGCTGCGAAGATGTTCATCATGCTATCCGTGTGCCAATTATTTGGATTGAATGCTGGACTGGATGTGGATAAATGTGAATGTTTCTTGTTTTATTGAAGGCTGGTTTATTTATGATAATGCAGGTCTGGTACAACTGTACAGGAGTTGGTGTCTCAAGTGAACATAGCTTACAGTTTGGCTTGAAACATGGTATGGAGGCAAGCTACATGAAAGATCACATAGTTGAGGTTCATGGCGCAAGAAGCAACTGGATTGTTACTCGACTGAAGGCTGAAAATAGGATAGGTTCAAGGGTAGGGAGATGACTTTGGTCAACAGAATGTTGTTTGTAATTTTCATCATGGCAATGTAATGTAACAGTAGGATTTTGTAATGAAGTTTTGTACAGAGTATGTTTTTTTTGTAATGGATATGGTTTTGATGTAATGAATGGTTTTGAATTTTGTAGTGAATTTGATATGATGTGATGAAGTAATGAAATTTTCTTCCCTCTTTAAATAGCCTTTGAATATGTTCTTCCCTCCTTTTTGTTAAAAATTCAAGAATTCTCTTTTGATCTCCAAAACCTTGAATAGATACCAACAAGTATGATATGATGGCACCGAATTTGTTCAAAATGAACTTGAGACAAAAAGGTCAAGATGTCATAGTTGACTTTGACCCAAGGTCAAAATTCTTAGCAAATTGCTTCCACAAGGCTCGCATTAAGATGAAACTTGGAACTTCCCTTTGCTTCTCAAATATAAACACAAATCCTCTAACCACAATCCGCCATTGACTAAATCCACTTGAAATCTCCATACTTCAATCCACATCCTTAAATTAAATCTCAGAGTGGATGACTCATACCACAAGTGATAACTTTTGACCACTTTAATGAATATAATCCAAATGCTGAGCAAAACTCTCTGATGATCATAAGGCCCACGCCTCAAGACTTATCTGATAATTCTAAGCATACAAAGAGTACTTTAATCCATGAACACTGAACACCTCTGATGAACAAATTTGCATAGTGTAGAGACCCTGGACATTGGGAAACCCTAGATCCCATGCTTTAGATGTTTATTTGATGAATGAATGCAAGGCCATGCAAATGCCCTAATGGAGGTATGTACATGAGATTATGAAATTCATAAGCCTAAGCCAGATAAAACTGAAAGGGTAGGACAAATTTGGGGTATGACAAGGGTGAAAGGAAAGTTCAGCAACATTACCGGAGTCTGGTGGGGGACAGGGAACTACCACAACTAAGGCATTGGAATAGGGATGATCGCAGCGAGGTGGGCGAACAAAATGGGGATCAGAGAAGAACTTACGCCCAAACAGTGAAAGGTGGTGCTGTGTGTCCTAGACAGAGGCAGATGAATAAGATCCCTTTTGCGCACCTAGAACAAGATGTGGAGGAAAGGGATATGATTAGATTCCAAAAGGCTTTTGTTGGGGTTGTGGAGTATCCTGGGGACACCTATAACATGCAAGAGAGGTTTAATAGTGAAGGATATTTTGGCATTAAAATAACACCAATGGGTGCCAATCTATGCTTGATGGAGGAAACTGAAGAAGGTTTATTAAAAGAAATTATCGCAGAAGCATCGAAATGGATTCCTCGTTGGTTTGTCGAGATTAGACCGTGGCGTTCAAATGATGTGGATAACGAAAGACTCACATGGTTAAGAGTGTTTGGTCTGCCATGTCATGCTTGGCTGAAAAAAATGTTTAAGTTCTTAGCATCTCCGGTTGGAGTATTCATTCGTGCTGATGATGATACAATGAATCTCAAAAGATTGTACGTGACTAGGATTCTAGTGCGTACAAAATATGGTCTGGACCTGAACCAGACTCACAACTTGTCCATCAACGGGGATGTGTTCAGGATCAAGGTCATTGAGGACAATCATGGGCCATTGAGAATCCATCTTCATGACTGTGAGAATGATGGTGAGTCCGGCAGCGCTCCGGGAGAAAGCTCCGATGAAGATATTGGTGACCGGGGCAGCCAAGATTCTGGGGATAATCTTTTGTCTTTTGTCCAAGAGTCTTTGGATTACCCCACGGGTCGTGCGGAGGAAAGACGTGTCCTAAGAGAGAAAATCTTTAATAACAGTACACCAAAGCAGACGGCGCAAGGGAATGATAAGATGTTTCAAAAAGCTGTGGAAAAGGAGATGTTTTTGGCAGAAAAAAGGAGATTAGACTTTCGCTTGAAGACAAGGTTGGACAAAAGGGCAACTAGATCGGATGAGGTTCAGTTAGGAGAATGGAATAAAGGCGGACCCACAATCATGGACAAAACTGGTCAAAAGGCGCTCTCTCAAGTGGACTCGGTTGAATGGGAAAATAAGCTTCAGCCCAACATCAAGGCCCAATTCGTGGGATTTAAAAGGGCCCAAAGTGAGGGTGGTGATTTTAGGGCAGAGAAGGCCCAAAGTCTGGTAAATGAATTGCGTAAAGGAAAAAATAAGATGCTCAACGACAAAAATCTGAGGGATTCCAATTATGAAATTTCAAAGTCATTTTTTTCAGCTTTGGCTCGTCCGAGAACCCTAAGAATTGGGGATTCGTCGTGCAAATCAAATCTCCATGCCCAATCTTCAATTTCTTCCGACGGTACTACTTTGTGTGAAAATTCGGGGTTGCATCATTCACCTATCTTGGAGAGGGTGATTGCATCGAAGAGTGAATCTCAGGAGGTTGCGGACAAGGTGTGGAAGGAGTTATCTTCTCTGGGTATCACTGGGGGGGAAAGAAAGGACCTCTATGTGGAAATTATCAAGGGATTGGAGAGGACTGACACAGAGAACATGTTAGAAAGGAGGGAGAAAAAATTGGGGTCAACATGAATATTATGTCATTCAATATAAGAGGGTGTGGTAGTGCCATAAAGAGAAGGTGCTTGAGAAAGATGATTGATAAGGGTCAGGCTGATATGGTGTTCTTGCAGGAAACCAAAACTCAGGTGGTGAATTTTAATTTCATTAGAAGTCTATGGGGCACTGATGATTGTGAATGGACTAGCAAGGATTCGATTGGAGCTTCAGGGGGTTTGTCCATCATATGGAAAAAAGGTTTGATTACCCCTCTTTTCAGTTTCAAAACAGAGGGTTCGGTTGGCATCGGGGCAGAGTTCCATGGCCAGATTTGCTTCTTTGTGAATGTATACTCATCTTGTCACATTGCTGGTAAGCGACTTCTGTGGTCTGAATTAGTGGAGCTTAAACAAAAATTTCCGGTGGGGTGGTGGTGTGTGGGTGGGGATTTCAATGCAATTAGAAATGCTAACGAAAGAATATGGAATAGTGTGATCAATAGGCCGGGTATGCATGAGTTCAATGATTTCATAGAATTATTAGAATTAGTGGACATTCCTACTATTGGTAAGAAGTTCACTTGGTCCAACAAGGATGGTAGCGCCAAAAGCAGGTTAGACAGGTTTTTGCTCTCAGCAGAGATGATTGACGGCTGGAAGATTGGTGGACAAAAGGTGGGGGATTGGGATATTTCAGACCACGCTCCGATTTGGCTAACGGTGAACGATAAGGATTGGGGCCCCAAGCCATTTCGTGTGATAAATGGATGGTTTGAGGTAAAGGAATTCAGTGCCTTTGCAGAATCTTCGTGGAAGAACATCCAGGTGGTGGGCAGTCAATCCTATGTGGTGAAAGAGAAACTTAAATCATTCAGAAATATTCTCAAGATATGGAACAAGGAGAAATTCGGGTGGCTCGATCTGAACATTCAAGAGGCTACTAAGAAGATAAATGGGAGGGATATTGATCATCAGGGCTGTATGGTGGCCAAGGATGCCCTGTGGAAAAACTTGCACCTCAAAGAAAGTCTACTGCGTCAGAAATCTAGACAAAAGTGGATAAAGGAGGGAGACTCAAACACAAAATATTTTCATCAGGTGATCAAAGAAAGGAGAAGGCGCAACAATATCGTGGCAGTACAATTAGAGGATGGCTCACTCCTGGAGGATGTAGCTGGTATTAGAAAAGAGGTGCTGCATGAGTTTCAAGCTAGATTCAAAGAGTCTTTGTCAATTAGGCCAACGTTGGAAAACGATGGGTTCAAGAAACTCTCAGTGGAGGACAGTGGCGCTCTAGAGGCTGATTTTTCGAGAGAAGAAATAAAAGCGGCTGTGTGGGAATCTGATGGTGAGAAATTCCCGGGCCCCGACGGTTTCAACCTTGGATTCATACAAAAATGCTGGAACTTTATGCAGGAGGATATATACAAGCTTGTCAAGGAGTTCCACAAATCTGCCTCCCTTCCTAAGGCCATCACAGCTTCCTTTATTGCATTAATTCCAAAAAACGTCAATCCTCAAACTCTTAAGGAGTACCGGCCCATATGCTTGATTGGGAGTTTGTACAAAATCATTGCGAAAATTCTGGCTAACAGAATCAAGAAGGTATTAAAATCTCTAATCTCCTCTTCACAATCAGCGTTTTTTCCTGGCAGGCAAATTTTGGACGGGGTGCTGGCTTTAAATGAAATTGTCGATCATGCGAAAAGAGGAAAAAAGGAGTGCTTCATCTTCAAAGTGGACTTTCAACAAGCGTATGATTGCGTGAGTTGGCAATTCCTAAGAGCTCTGTTTAGAAAGTATGGTTTTGGCAGCAATTGGTGTAGATGGATGGAAGCGTGTGTCTTCTCCAGCTCAATGTCAATACTAGTTAACGGGAGTCCGACAGAAGATTTTGTTGTCGAAAGAGGTCTTCGACAGGGAGATCCATTGTCCCCCTTTCTTTTTACTCTTGTAGCTGAAGGTCTCTCAGTGCTATTCAAGGCAGCCTCGGTGGCAGGTTCGTTTGAAGGCTACAGCTTGAATGGAGGGGAGGCAATTAACATCCTCCAATTCGCGGACGACACGGTGATTGTTGGGAAAGCTTCTTGGAGAAATCTGTGGTCTATAAAATCAATCTTTAGAGGGTATGAACTGGTTTCGGGTCTAAAGGTCAATTTTCGAAAGAGTAAAGTGCTGGGGGTAAATGTGGAGGAATTGTTTATGGGGGCTGCTTCCAATTTTCTGTGTTGTAACAGGGAATCACTCCCTTTCAAATTCTTGGGAATTCAGGTGGGTATTAATCCTAGGCGATGCGATGCGTGGGGTTCGGTGGTGGACAGTTTGAAGCATAGGTTATCATTGTGGAAATCCAGAACACTATCCATTGGAGGTCAAGTAACACTTCTCAATTCGGTTTTGTCATCCCTCCCGATATATTCCATGTCTTTCTACAAGGCTCCCGCTAAGGTCATCAAGGATATTATTCGCATTCAGAGCCGGTTTTTATGGTGTGGAAATGAGGATAAGAAGGGCATCTCGTGGGTCAGTTGGGATAACGTATGTAAACCTAAGAACGAAGGTGGTTTGGGGATAAAGCATATAGGTGTTTTCAATAAATCCCTTTTGACAAAATGGAAGTGGAGAGTATTAGTGGAGGGTGAATCCATCTGGAAAAATATTTTGCAAGAACGATATGGAGTCGTGGATAGAGCTGTAATGTTGGGGGCAGATTTCAAACTCAAGAAGAAAGACTCAGTGTGGTGGAAAGATATGATGCTGGCTAGTGTAGTTTCTACTAACGATATTGATGTTTTTGCAGGTTCTGTTTCGTTCAGTTTAGGAGCCGGTTCTAAAATTCCTTTTTGGCATGGTCGTTGGCTTGGGAGTTCTCCCTTTAAAACTCTATTTCCTTCGCTTTTCCTTCTATCCAGAAATTCTTTGGCTTCGGTTGATGAGATGGGAGTCTGGAACAATGGTTGTTGGTCATGGGATCTCAACATCAACTCGGGTTCCTTGCTGGGAGATCCTGTAGCGATGCAGGAAGCATTAGAATTACTAGAGATTTTAGGTGAATTCAGGCCTGTTATGGGTGGAGAAGACACAATAAAATGGTGGCCAAGTGCGGATGGTTGTTTTTCGGTTAGTAGCTGCTATTCATTGTTGCGGGATCGTCAGTTAGAAGAGGTGGTTGAAGCGCATACTATGGAGGCGATTAACAGAACTTGGGACACAGCGGTGCCGTCAAAAATCAAGGTTTTCGGGTGGCGGTTTTTTCTAAATAGATTACCGTCAAAAGATCAATTAGAGAGAAGGAATATTATTAACAGGGTGGAGGACAAACTGTGTGTTTTCTGCTCTGTGGTGAATGAAGACTTAGCTCATATGGGCTTTTTATGCTTCTTTGCTGCAAAGGTGTGGGACAGAGTTGCTGTTTGGCTGAACATCAGGGCGTCTGTTTCCTTGGCTGGTCCGGCCCATTGTTCACATTTTTTCCGGGAACTACAGGGAAAGATGAAAAAGAATCAAATTGGTATAATATGGCTGGCTACGGTATGGTCCCTTTGGAATACAAGAAACAATTTCATCTTCAACAACTGTGATATTGTTCTAGATGAAGTGGTGGTGGGCATCAAAATGGTTTCTTGGATTTGGGTTTCGGTGGGTGCGACTAACCGTGTTTTTTTTCCGTTTTACTCTTGGCTTCAAGCCCCGTTGGTGGCCTTAAAAAACTTATAGCTTTCGCTTTTGTAATGGGTTTTGAGTACCCCTAGTGCTCATTTCTTATATAACATTAATCTAGCTTATCAAAAAAAAAAAATAAAAAAAAAATCATCATCATCATCATCATAACAACTTGAAAATAAAGATCGTTTCTAGATCAAGTTAAATTGTTTTTTTTTTTGCATTTATATTTATTCTTCCTCTTTCTTAACCGAAGATAAGATGAGTGTCAAATTTTTTCTTTTTCTATTTAATTTGGATGACAATTGAGATATGATCGATATATGTTTTAATACTTTGAACGATGTAATTTGGATGTATTAGACAATTTCGATTGATATGAAGAAATGTCAGTTTGTTGAATCATAGAGATAGAGAAAAGTAGAGTATAAACATGGAGAATTAGACCTTTTTTTTTTCCTTTTTGCAAAAGCAAAAGAAATTCAATGAGAGAAGGCAAGCAAACATAGAAAGAGGAAGAATTATCTATTATTTAAATTTTTAAATTAAAGCATTAAGTTTCAACCAAGTTAATTATAGTTCACCAAAGATAGTAGTAGTAGAACAAACACTAACAGTAACACAAAAGAAAAACATTCTGAAATCAAACAAACGAAAACAAAAACAGATAATAATAACTATGGCTGAAACATCATCATGCTGCATGTTTATGTTTTATAAGCTCAGAGTTGGCCGCAATCTGCGATAACCACCGGCTTCGAGGTCTTCCCGGAGCTAGACCCGACTTTCTCAATCTCCTTCACCACCTCCATTCCTTCAACCACCTGACCAAAAACCACATGCTTCCCATCAAGCCACTCCGTCTTCGAAGTACAGATAAAAAACTGAGATCCATTCGTCCCTGGACCCGCATTCGCCATCGAAAGAACTCCAGGACCGGTGTGTGTCTTGATGAAATTCTCATCTGCGAATTTGGCCCCATAGATAGACTCTCCACCTGTTCCGTTTCCAGCTGTGAAGTCACCACCCTGACACATGAAGTTAGGGATCACACGGTGGAAGGAAGAGCCTTTGTAATGCAGAGGCTTCCCGCTTTTGCCAACTCCTTTCTCGCCGGTGCAGAGAGCACGGAAGTTATCGGCGGTGAGAGGAGTGGTATCGGCGTAAAGCTCCATGACAATACGGCCGGCGGGGTTGCCTCCGACGCTCATGTCGAAGAAAACTTTAGGGTTGGACATTTTTTTGGGAGGTGAGGACTGAAAGTTACCTATCGGAGAAGAAGAAGATGATGGAGAGTGTGTTGTGTGTGTTTACTAAGTCGGGGAAGAGGTGTTATAAATAGTGAGAGGAAATGGACACGTTGCATATTGTGAATAGGTGAAGTAACTAAAGTTTAGTTGAGAATTTGACTATAGCATTATTATTGGTGGGTGGATCTGATTCCAAGCATATGCTAGATGAAAGGAATTTGATTTGGTGCATGGTCACGCTATTTTGCATCTAAATTGTGAGGTTATAAACTCAAGTTTGTTTAGAATTAGTTTTTAAGTAAGATGCTATTAAAATAATATTTATTTTAAGTAAGATTTCATTAATTTTAAATTTTAAAAAATGGTAAAATAATGAGTTTTTTTTTTTAAGAGATGAGCGTCAAAGTCTAAAGAAAAAAATTACATAGTAATCAAATTTAGGAGTAGTGATTTCAATATAATCGGCTAATAAAAAAGAGAAAGGAACTCGCTCACAAAACATCAATATAGGACTTAGATCACACCATATATTGGCAAGTGTATCTGCACAAATATTTGACTTACGGTAAATATGGCAAACATGCATCTCTCAATTCAGTTTGAGCAATGTTAAATTTATTGCACGAATCGCATTCCAATTATACTACCTTATTTAGAATTCAAAATATTTTAAACAAAATTTTTGGAATCTATATGAAGCTCAATAGCTCGAAACAAGCTCTTTTGTTAATCATAATCCTTCTAGCACACCCTAAAGTTCAATAATATATGCACTACAAGAGCCCAAATATCTTATGAAGCCTCCAAGCAATTCACCCGTACAACCTCCTAAAATTAGACCACCACATCCACCTATCAAGCCATTTTTACTAGCTCTATCCGTGCTCATCTCACCCAACCCGAAGGAGGAGTAGTTCACCTTATTTGCTTAGTCTTTTGAGCCAACTTCACCTTATCACCATGCTTAGTCTTTCGACCACAAAGGACCTCCACTAATACCAAAATTCAAATGCGAGAGGTTATTTAACTTATGGAAATATTTGTATATTCTTATAGGCTTGAGGCGATTGCCTTTATGGCCTTATTCATGGGTCAGTCTTGCATATAGGACTTTGATCCAATGTGGATTAATATTTTTTAATGTAAAATAAAGATTATACAAAAATAGAAAGTAAACGAACAACAAATTGTGTCACTATCTATTTTCGGACAACAAAATTAATCTTTTTAAAAACTACATTTATTGATCTATGAGACACAACATTGCTATGCATGAGCATAAGGATTCTCTATAAAATATTCATTATTTATGGTGCTAGCAAATTAAAAGTATCAAAGATAAGTGGTATTAAATCATGTTGATTGTCATAACACGATTTCTCATATTAGACCACTTTACTTTAAACAATATTGAGGGATGTTTGTCTCAAAGTGAAACCTATAATCCTCAATCTCATCAAGGGGAAAAGTCTAGTTCCACACATGCATTTCTCACTCTTATTTGCGTTAACACCAGAACATATGTTGGCCTAAGTGTCAATTTGCCCTCCTATGGGTCACTCAAACAATTTACAAGCGGTAATGTTTAAAAATGTTTGAAACATTATAAATGATACATATCATCTTTTGAAAGTAGAAGTTCACAACCATTCTTATCCTTGCAATTTTGGCGATTTAATCAATATCGATTCAATAGTATGTGTGTCTCTCTCTCTCTCTCTCTATATCTATATATATATATATATATATATATATATATATATATATATATATATATATATATAAGTCTTGCAAAGAGATTTGGTATCTTCCTCTTTTAAGGGACTAGAAAGGTTTATCTAGCCTCACATTACTTTTATGCAGATGATATTATATATGATATACTACAATAGAAGACAGTCTAACCTAGTACCTCCCAAGAACTTGTTTGTTAGATATGCTTTGGCCTTTGTTCAAATTGTCAATGTCTCAGAATCAACAAGTTTTTCTAGAGTGACCCCTTAATTTAAACTGACTCATATTTCTTTATTGGTTTCAGAATAGGATATATGCCTTTTTCATATATGCGACTACCAATCTTCAATGGAAGACCTAAATTGAATTATTTTCAACTAGTTTGTTATAAAATCAATGCCAAGAACAAAGTATAATAGGTTTCTTTTCTTTGCAAGAAACCCACAAGGGTAGGAAAGAAGAAAGCAGGAAGAACACAATGAAATTGGTTATAAATTGTTATTCTTTACTTTCTCTTTGAAACAAGACTACAAGTGTTACAAAATAACAAATAACCTATCTCATCCTAATTAGGATTTGCAGTGTGTAATGATAAGAGATTAGTATGCTATTTATAAGAAAACTAACACACTAAACTAATGGACTTTTACACACAGACTCTTTACACAAGCTAACTTAAATAATTGTGCTTAACAAACAGCTCAATTCGAAATGCTAACAATCCTAGCATTTTGACTACTGCATACTTGAGCATACTTCGACTACAGCATTGCAGGCCTTCGAATACAACATGTGATCTGACTTCGATGACATGCTAAGATCCTATCGAGTTTGCAAGTTTTTCCAAGTACATAGGGTTCACAAAACTTAAGCTTTTTGACTTTGTCTCCACCAAGCAGATTTTGTTTCCCTAATTCGACCAAACCCCTTTCACTGACATGGCCCAATCTCATGTGCTAAATTTTTGTCTTCGACAAAGGTTTCGTGGATGCAATATCTGCAAAACCACTTACAACTTCAACCTCAAGGGTATACAAGCCTTGTTTCTTCGCGCCTCTCAAGACTTCCTTCGACCCCTTCATGACTCTTAGGATACTTTTCTCTCCTTAGAAAACATATCCTTTCTTGTCGAGTTCACCAAGAGAAATCAAATTTCTCTTCAAATCAGGTACATACCTGACTTCAGCCAACAACTTATTGACTCATCATGGAGCTTGAATCTCACAGATCCAACATCTGCAATCTTGCAAGCTTTATTGTTTCCCAGCAATAGAGATCAACCATCTTGATCACATAGTTCCTAGAACAAGTCTTTGTTTGGAGTCATGTGCCAAGTGCAACATGAATCCATAATCCACTCTTTACTTGAGTCGCTGCTTAAAACCACAAGAACATCATATGAGTCAAAATTATCTTGAACAATGGCGTCGTTGCCATTATCCTTACCTCCATGATCTTTCAGGAGTTCAGGGAACACTTTTCTTGTATGAACCTTCTTCTTACAGTGATAACGTCGAATACCAGATGCATCACCATTATAAGACTTCTGCTGACTTTTACCCTTCTTCTTGTCGAACTTGCAATCTCTCTTTGTGAATTTCTCCTTAACCGACAGACCTTCACCAGTCGAAGATGGCTTGTGCTCCTTTCGTTCATTCAAATCCTTAGAATACAAGGCAGATTGAACTTCTTCAAAGGCTAGGGACTCTCTTTCATACAAGATAGTTTCTTTGAAGTGAGCATGTGACCTGGGAAAAGCACACAACAACAACAACAACGATTGATCTTCATCATCAATTTTGACAATGATATTTTCAAGATCAAGAATTAGCTTGTTGAACATATTCAACTGCTCAGCTAATACTCTGTCTTCACTCATCTTGAATGAATACAAAGCTTGCTTCAGGTAGAGTCGATTGAACAACAATTTGGTCATGCACAAACTTTCGAGTTTTACCCATAAACCTGAAGTCGTCTTCTCCTTCAAAACCTGTCGAAGAACCTTATCACCAAGGCTCAACAAGATGGCATTGTGGGCTTTCTCTGCCATTGTTGTTTTATCATTCTCCAATAACGCAGCGTCCATGGACGCGACTCCCTTCAATGCTTCCAAACAACCCTGTTGAACTAGTAGGGTTTTCATCTTCAAGCGCCACAGACCGAAATCATTCACTCCGGTGAACTTTTCAATCTCATACTTTGATGACAGCATCTTCTCCATGCTCATTACACCAATTTGTTGTGAAATCAATGCCAAGAACAAAGTACAATAGGTTTCTTTTCTTGGCAAGAAACTCACAAGGGTAGGAAAGAGGGAAGCAAGAAGAACACAGTGAAATTGGTTATAAACTGCTATTCTTTACTTTCTCTTTGAAACAAGATATTACAAGTGTTATAGAATAACAAATAACTTCTCTCACCCTAATTAGGATTTGCAGTGTGCAATGATGAGAGACTAGTATGTTATTTATAAGAAAACTAACACACTAAACTAATGGGCTTTTACACACAGACTCATTACACTAGCTAACTTAGGGACCAAGCTAACTTAAACAATTGGGCTTAACAAAGAGCCCAATTCGACATGCTAACAATCCTAACATTTTGACTACTGCATACTTGAGCATACTTCGACTATAGTATTGCAGGACTTCGACTACATCATGTGATCAGACTTCGACGACATGCTAAGATCCTGTCAAATTGTCGAACCAAAAAGCTACCATTCGGCTATATTAGAGTTTGATCCAATATCTCACGCAGTTGGATACAAGATTAAGGCTAAGCTAGAAACTTGGAAAACTTTTCTCCTTTTAATTGATAGTAGATTGCAATTGAATAATTAGTTATCCAAGGCATGCTCATCTACACCATCTCAATCTATTCTTAGCCAATCTTTTTGCTCAAAATTTTGGGAAAATGTATCAAAAACTTCATATGATAAGAAGATATTATTAAAAGGAAGTTGATCGCAATTTCTTGGAAGAAACTCTGCAAGTCATTGTATTTAGATGGTTTAGGTCTCGGGTCTTTAATAGCCCTTAATGAAGCCTCTAATTTGAAGTTATGTTGGGAAATAATGTATGAAGGATAGAAAAACACTTAGAAAGGGGGGGGTTTGAATAAGTGTAGCTTTAAAAGCTTGACAGATAAAAATAAATTGCACAGTTATTTTTATCCTGGTTCGTTGTTAACTAAACTACTCCAGTCCACCCCCGCAGAGATGATTTACCTCAACTGAGGATTTAATCCACTAATCGCACGGATTACAATGGTTTTCCACTTAGTCAGCAACTAAGTCTTCCAGAGTCTTCTGATCACACACTGATCACTCCAGGAACAACTGCTTAGATACCCTCTAAGACTTTTTCTAGAGTCTACTGATCAACACGATCACTCTGGTTACAATCTGCTTAGTTCACTCCTAAGACTTTCCTAGAGTATTTTGATCAACACGATCACTCTAGTTCCTTACAACTTAATGTAATCAATTCTAAGAGTTTACAAATGCTTCTTAAAAGCGATAATCACAACTGTGATATTTCTCTTAATCGTTTAAGCTTAATCTCACTAAAATATTACAACAGCAATGTAGTGAGCTTTGATGAAGATGAAGATTCTGAGTTTTGATTTGAACAGCGTTTCAGCAAGTTAATTTGAATTGTATTTGTTCAGGATCGTTAACCTTGCTTCTCATCAGAACTTCATATTTATAGGCGTTGGAGAAGATGACCGTTGAATGCATTTAATGCTTTGCGTGTTCCGTACAGCATCGCATTTAATGTTATACGCTTTTGTCAACTACCTCGAGCCTTGTTCACGCTGTGTCTACTGACGTAGCCTTTAGTAGCTTTTAACGTTCCTTTTGTCAGTCAGCGTAGCTTGCCACTTGTACTTTCTTCTGATCTGATGTTTGTGAATACAACGTTTGAATATCATCAGAGTCAAACAGCTTGGTGCATAGCATCTTCTGATCTTCTGACCTTGAAGTGCTTCTGAGCGTGATACCATCAGAACTTCAGTGCTTCTGTTCTCTTGTTCTTCTGATGCTTCCATAGACCCATGTTCTGATTCTGCTTCGACCATCTTCTGATGTCTTGCCAGACCATGTTCTGATGTTGCATGCTGAACCCTTTGAGACAAAGCTTCTGAGCGCTGAATTATGCGTACTCTTTATATATTTCCTGAAAGGGAAATTGCATTGGATTAGAGTACCATATTATCTTAAGCAAAATTCATATTATTGTTATCATCAAAACTAAGATAATTGATCAGAACAAATCTTGTTCTAACAATGTAGTCTTAAGAAAGGTGGGCTAGTCTGCTAAGGAGTGAGGTTCTAAGGAAGGGTCATTACATGTTTCATAATATTTACTCTTCCCTATGGAGTATTATAAATCTTGAATACACGGTGATCATAGATAGTTCCTATTTTATTATTGGAGATAGTGCATCACTCAACTTTTGGAAGGACATATGGTATCGTCCATTGATCCACTGTCGCAAACAAGTAAAAAAATGAGTAATTAACAATGTAACTTAGGGAAACAACACTCGAGTCGTATTTCAAGGACTCCTAACTCAATTGCTTAAATTTAGAACCGATATAGTTAAAATGGGGGGCGGTGAGTCTGGACATTTTTCTGGTAATTTCAATTAAAATTGTGTACGAATAAAAATCGATCTATTTATTGAATCGACAATACTAACCTATCAGTTTTAGGGTTCAAACTCTAATTTTAATTTTATTCCTATTTGACTATAGAGTAAATTAAGCAAGCATCAATCAACCCTATGATAATTATTTAGTTCCTATTACCGGATAAATCATCACAGTTGGCACTGAGTTATAGTTAATAAATCAAACATCGCAAAACTACAACCTATCAATTATATCCTAAGGAATCAAATCCTATCAAACTAAATCCTATAATTTATATCTGAATTCGAATTATGCATTAAAATAAATATACAAGAAGATAGGAAAGGAATAATAGCGATGAAATTAAAGGAATAACAAAAAACCTCAAATTTGGTGAATTGATGAAACAATTAATCAATGTTTGAATTTAGTGGGCCAGGAGAGAAAACACGGTTCAATTTTCTTACAATTCTCATATATTTATTTCGTGAATGTTGTCATTTTACCAAAAGCAAAAATA
The DNA here is from genome assembly GCF_029867415.1 of Vicia villosa. NCBI lineage: Eukaryota > Viridiplantae > Streptophyta > Magnoliopsida > Fabales > Fabaceae > Vicia > Vicia villosa. The sequence continues at coordinate 17,708,071 of NC_081182.1, read as the reverse complement.
AATAAAACAAAGGTTTGAACTTTAAGAGCACCGGACCCAAAAACAAAACTTTATTAGATTTTCTTTAAGTTTGGTACAAAAAATTAAATATTTGAGTCATCAGCATTCCAAACTAGTCTCTAACATCAACATAATACTTGTAAATTTTACTCTTAGATTTTCAATGCATACTCCTACGCGTGAATCTGATACTCATAGATCAAGTTATGACTTGCACAACGAACAAATATCAAAATGCAATTTCTTTTGAAAATAAGTAAAATAAATCAAACAAACTTAATTATGACTTAATATTGAAAACATATACAAAAATACTAAAATCAAGATGTGACATAATGCACTGATCATCTATCATCTATTGCTCAAACTCCCTATATTCAAGACTCAATGATAATTGGACTTGACTCGAATGTTAGTGACTTAATTAAGAATCATCAGTCATCACTGACTCATCCATACTGAAATAGAAATGTTATTTTCTAACCATAGACAACTTGTGGAGCAAACACTACTACAAAAAATACATTTCGTAATGTCGTTTCACCACGGTCAAAGTATCCATCGTGGTAGAATATATTCAATTAGGCGCTTTTCTTTTATTTTCATTTTTAAGCCACTTTTCACCACAGTTGGAACTTCCAACTATGGTGAAAGTGGCGCCCAGTCATGAGTTTGAATCCCAACATCTACAATTTTGTTTATTTATTTATTTTTAAGAGGTGGTGTAGGGTGAGGGAATGGATGAAGGTGAAGGAGTGTAAGCGGTGGCGACGTTAGGGTTTTGGAAGTGAAGAAAGAATGAGAGAGAAGAGAGGGAGAGATAGTAATGAAACTGAAAGAAAGGGAATGCATCATAGCTACTAAAAACCTAATATAAAACGTTATCGTTTTGTTGTTATTATTGGGCGGGTCAGGGTACCCGCGGTTCACTTTTCTTAACCCTGACCCGCCCATGTCAAACCAAGCCAATCCATTTTTTGACCCGTTAAACTACTGGCCTAATTGAACCCGCCCAAAATCATTATTTTTTTTCAGTTTATTGCGGTTTGGGTTGGGCTGTGGTTTTTTGTCCAAGCCTTTTTACTTATATTACACGCATTACATCGTTATCTACCATTACCTTTCTATCACTTCTTTGTCTTTCTTATTTAGATTATTTATTTTCTTTTTTATTTCTTTAATAATATTCCTTCAAAGTATTAAAATAAAAAAAACATATGAGTCGAATACATACTTTGATAGAATTTGAACAATCACAACTATAACACTAATTGAGGTTTCAACGACAAAGAAAATATATATTATTTAATAATTAATAATTTTTACATTAGTTTTTAATAAATTTTTGATGATCTCTCAATTTCCACGTTCTTTTTTCATCTATTTACTTTTAAATAATTGTTATTTTAATATTTTAAAATATTGTTTTTATATTTTTTTATATCATTGATAATATCTCTTGTTTTTATCTATCAAGAAATATGAAATTATACTGATATTTTAAAATGACTTGAATGATTCAATATATTCCGTAATTGTGTATGTTTATTAAATTCAATTAATATTTACAGATTGAATGAAATAGATATGATAACTTTAATTTGAATTTAAGATCTCACATAAAATATTTTCAAAAATTGAATTACTAAAATATTGCATTGAAACCTATCTAAGAAGGGGAGAAAAAGTATGCATGCATCTAGAAAAAAAAAATAGTCATTGTGATTTGTGATGTGAACTATATCTCGAACCCTCCATGACCCATAACATCCTTGTCTCAAATGCAGAATCACAAAAAGGAATGGTGAGTAGAACATAACATACATTCTATTTTATATCAACATGTGGGAATATACTTAGCTAATATCCACAATATGCTCTCTGCACTATCAAATTGTGCATAACTGATCTTTTCTTTTTTAAATTGGTTATATTATCAACATAACATATGTGAGAGGGACTTGTCAAATTATAATACACAATTTCTATTATACTTTCTATTATACTTTTTGATTGGTTAAAATTCACTTGGGTTCTGGGTTCTGTTTAGTAAAAATAGCGGTTGACTGATAAATTAGCTGATAACTTATAGCTAATGACTGGTGACTGATGAGTGATAGCTTATAGCTTATAGCTTATAGTTGATGACTGATAGCTGATAAGCTAATCGAAATGTTTGGTAAAATTAACGGTTGAACTAACTTTAAATGTAAAATGACATAAAAGATATTTAATATTTATTTATTTTATTTTAAATTAAAATAAACTATAAAAGATAAAAGAGAGTTTTTGTTAAAATAATAATGATAAAATTGGAAGAAAAAAATTATAAGCTATAAGCTATAAGCTAAAACGCTATTTGAAATAGCGTCTGAAAAATAAGCTATAAGCTAGTAAGATAAGCTATAAGCTCGTGATGAAAAGACTGTAATCAAACAGGTCTAAATTATTATATGAGCTTATAAACTATAAGCTATAAGCTTAAAAATATGTCTTACCAAACAAACCCTTGGTCTGTTAAATTATGTAGATCTTAGATAAATAATTTTTTTTTGGAAAAGCTTATAAGTTTTAAATAATAAATAAGAATATCACAAAAAAATTGCGTTTTAAATAATATTTTGTTAAATATCATAAGAAAATAAGAATCAATAAACATTTACTTAAATCCATTTTTTATTTTTTAGGATGTCTTAAGGTATTAGTTTTGTTCTTTTTTGTTTTTTTTTATATTTATATTTTTATTTGATTTTATAAATTTATTTATGTAAAGTATGTATTAAAACATTTGAACTATGAAAAGAAAGAAAATATATTTTGAAATTGTCAAAAATTAAAAAAATGAAAAATAATAAAAATGTCTTGTTCGGAAGATTCACATATATCAGATTTGGTCATGTTCTCGGATCCATTTAATAATATTAGAATAATAGATATATATTTTATATTAATTTAAAAACAGTCTAAGATACTCTAAATTAATATAAAAGATATTATAATATTTTAAAAGATATTATAAGATATTTGTAACGTTATAAAAAAATATTATAAGATATTTATAATGTTATAAAAGATATATAAGAAATTATAAGATATTTACAATATTTTATTCTAACAATTAATGGTTTGTGTTTTGGGCTTTTGTGATGGATCAGTTGGTTTTAAGCAATAATAAATATATATCTCTTGCATTCTTGTCTTCACAACCTTCAAGCATTCACATCTAAAGAGAGAGAAGGGTTTAAGAATACTAGTGGTAAACTTTGAGAAACAACAATTTAGGAAAACTTTTGGAGGTATCTAAGGGAATAGAAAAAACTTCTAAACACCCTAGATTTCTTGTATCTCATATTCTAATCTCTTCTAAGAACTTTTGAAGTATGTGAATTAGATCGCTCTTCTCTTCTCCAGGCATAGATCATTTGATCAAAATAGATCGCTCTTCTCTTATCCGACTATACTACACAATTTATTCTGAATTCTAACCGTGAAAACATCGATTTCTACTAAATTATCATTTTTACTCAAATATGTAAAACCTAACATTTCAATCCAAAATCAAACACATACAACACATACATATACATATACATATACAAGTATAAGATAATCGAGATTCTCCCCCTTACCCGAGATTCTCCCCCACACTTTTCCATCTTTTTCCTCTTCTTCCCTTTCTATTTCCCTCTTTCTCTCATTTTCTTTCTTTTTATAAAATAAAAAAATATCTAAATAATCAAAATGACTATTTTACCCCCATCTCAGATATCTCCCAAACGCTCCCAAAACGCGATACAAAATATACATACCGATGAAAAATATATTGTGCAATAAAAGTTGAAACAAAAATATAATTTATCGCAAATATTTTACCTATCAGGAAAATTAACCAATTAATTCAATTAGCAGGTAAAATACCTTAAATTCGCACAATTCACATAAATGAAATAAATACAATTAATCACATAAATCCCACAATTGAAATAAATAAATACGGTCAACTAAATCGGGGCGTTACAAATTAATTTAAAATTTATTTTGTGAAGAAATAATTTAATACAACAATGTACTTTCTAAGAAATCAATTTAAAAATTTATTTGTAGTTGTTAAATAATTTATTAATACGAACACAATCAGATTTTTGGCCGTGTTATGTTTTATGAGCAATTGAATCGGACAACTTCACAATAATAGTGACAAACACGATGAATGTTATGTTGATGTTCATCTGCAATGTTGGAAAAGAATATGAAACGACAAATGAGAATGATGAATAACTTCGATTTGTTCAAAAATGGCGGACGACCACGATGACTGTTTTGTTGATGTTCGTCTGGAGTGTTGAGAAAAATATGAAAAAATGACATAAGCACGATGAATAACTTCAGGTTGTTCAAAAATGGTGGACGAATACGAAATTAGGTTTTTAGGTTAGATATGGAAGATGAACATGGTGCTGATGAAGTGAGGAAGATGAATTTCACATTGATGTAATTTTGTTCATCTAATATTTTTTAATAGATTTTCATAATAACAATTAAAATTTAAAAACAATATTAATATGTTAGAGACTTGATTACAATATTCATAACTATGAGGTTACATAATAAGTGACATGTATGATATAGTCCTATGTGGTATTTTATAGTTTAGGACACAAAAGTGTTTCTTTTCAAGTAATGGCTCATAGTTTTTTTTCTATTCAATTGGTTTTTTTCCTACTTTTTTTTTTTTTTTTGCTATTCGCACCGGTGTCGACCCACCACAGGTGTGCCACTAATCCGGCTCGTGCGGAGAGGCATGCGCACTGGCCAAGCAAGATTGTTCCGCCTGGGAATCGAACTCGGTATTCCCCGAGTACGTCCTTGGACGGGACTCCTTGCCAATGGAGCTCAACCGCTTGGTTGGTTTTTTTCCTACTTTCTTTGTCAAATCATTGGATAAGCAAACGAAAATACAAGGAAACAGATTATTGACTTTTAAGAGAAATTTAGTTAAGGAAATAAAGATTTAAATAATAAGATTTGGATGCATGATAGATAAATGGTACATATGAGTAGTATTTTAAATAACTTTAGAAATATTAATGACTAAATGCCGAATAGCAGTTGCATGAGAATTTCATTATCTGACAGTGTTATAGAAACATAAACTTTCAGTACGTGACACAGTTATGGAAACAAAAAATATGCTTTTTTGTATTGTTAATATTCCCAAGTTCAAGGTATCCGATGTGGGTTCCATCAGAGCAATTTGTCATTTCCATTAAATAAGGGATCCGATGTGGGTCCCACTCAATCCTTGAATCCAAACTACAAATACAATAGTATGCAATTTGCTTGTCCTTATCTCCTATGCATTACCGTACATTTCACAAAATAGGGGAAGGTGTAGACTTTAGTGGGAAGACACATCACCCATTTCCTTGTTCCTTACTCCCTCCGTTTTTTATTATAAGTCGTTTTAGACTTTTTACACAGTTTAAGAAAAATAATAGTTGTTGTATGAAAATGAGAAATTATGAAGGTTTTTACAAAATTATCCTTCATTAATGACATATGGAAGATAAATTTATATAATTGAAAGGAGAGAGAATAATAAATATTTAAGGATATAATAGGAAAAGTAGCATTAATTATTCATTGGAATTGTAAAGCGACTTATATTTAAATACAAATTTTTTTTTCAAAACGACTTATAATAAAAAACAGAGGGAGTATTTTTTAGGGGAAGGCACATCACCCATTTCCTTGTTCCTTATTTTTTTTACCCTACTATACCTGCTTCTATTTTTGAACCTAGAAAGATCTAATAAGTTGGAGGAGGAATTTAATTAGAGTCTCTATGGAAAAAATGACTAATCAAATCAAACGGATGTGTTTGATAAAAAAGAATAAATAGGGGAAAGAGTGAACCTTTTATATATTGTAAATATTCACCATTTAATTCTAGTTAATGATTAAATTTCAAATCTTTTAAAATTAAAAGGGAATTATTTAACTTATGACGGAAAATCACAAAATAAATTATATTTTAAGAAATATAAATGAACATTGCTCATGTTTTCAATTTTAACTGACTTTTTTTCTTTTTATTTAAAATAATTAATTTGAATTCATTCAAATTGTGGATATACTTTTGATTTATGTTTTTATATGTATATGGAATACAATTACCATAAATATTCATACCATTTGAAATCGTTAAGTAAAAATATAATTCTTATTAATTATATGATAATTGATTTCATATTAAAGTTATGTAAATATTAGTATATTGTAGTTTTAATTTATGTGTCATACCTTAAAATTTATCCTATATCCCTCTTTTATTTAATATGCCTACTTGTATTTAATTCATATGAGGTGTATAGATAATAAGAGTGTTATTGGGCCTAACATTGTGATTGTTAGGCCTATTTAAAAAGAATTTGCTTTACTTAGGTGTATTCAAGATTAGGGGGGTGCATTACCAATTTTGTGTCTATTTGGGCCTATTGAAGACTAAGCCCATTTAAAAATCTTGTTTTAAAAAAAATAGTATATCTTATGCTTTAAAATAAAAATAACAAATATTTATTTAAGTTTTATATCTTATATAAAATGGTAAATATTAGTATGTTTTAATTTTAAATTAATCTTTTATTAAAATATTTGTTTAATGATTATTAAACATATTATTTACTATTTAGGGTTTTTTAAGATGTTAGTTATTAACTTTTTATTAATCTCAATTAATTATTTACATGACATTTTTTAATATAATTATCCTCTAATTATTATTTTCTTTATTCTGATTTAAAGGAAAAATGATATACATATTATTAATAAGGAGAGCAAAATTAATTAATTAGTCTATATTATTATTAATTTTTGTTTGTTTTTTATTAGTATTGGAGAAAATGTTGACCAAGTCAACGGATGAAACTAGGGCAAGGCCCTATTCATCTTCCTCGGCCAAGCAGAGCCGCAACCACCACCAAAACCCTAATTCTAACCCTAAACCCAAGCCCAAGAAATCAAATCTTGAATAAAATCAAAAGCGTTTTATTGAGCATATGAACACAATATACAACAATACGAATCGAATCTTAAAGATTATTACAAACCAAATCAAATCTCTAATTAACTTCTGAATCAAATCTAACAAACTAATTCCTAATTAATCTAAAACCTAACACTATAAATCAAAAGCCTAAAAACTACAGAAGGGGACGAAAATCAGAAACCCTAAGCTAGCCGCTGCGAATCCCCACCACCTTCACTCAAAGCTCGACTCAGATCCACAAAGACCTAGGGTTCGTCAATCAGAACCCTAAGTTCTTGAGCTCAGCCCCTTACATCGTACCTGCAAAACGAAAAGAAAGGAAAGGAGATTAGAGGCGCAGATTCGGTAAGAATAAACTCAGATTCACGATCGTTGAGGTAAACACAAAAATCACTCAGCTTAGGATATTTTTTTGCTTGCATGTTTGAACCGTGGCCGATGTAAGATTGTTTAGGGTTAGGGTTCGTATTTGGGGGGTTAGGGTTCTTAGGTTTCATATTAGGGTTAGGGTTCTTGTTTTTGTTTGATGAACATGAGAAGGTTCTGAGCTTTCTGGGTTAAGGGTGGATGAATGATTGAGTTTTCCGGTTGAAGCACAACCGGAAAACTGGGTTGCGTGGTGGATTTTGGGGTGGTTCACGGTGGGGAAAGGGGCGTTTCTGGGTTTCGTTGAAGTTTGCTTGAAGAGAGTTGAGAGAACGATAGAGAGAGTGAGAGAAGAGAGAGAAAGAAAAATGAAAATGAAATGGGGTTTGAGGGAGTGAGAGATAACATCCCCCTCACCGACCGTTGGATCGGCACCATGTGGCCTTCCGATGGCCACATGGTTTGCATATGGACTTTGATCCAGTGCGCACCCTTCTACAATACTCCCTCAGTCAAAACGCATGCAAGCCGTAGATCGCTCTTGTTTGTTTCTGAAACCATTAGATCTAGATCCAACGATCCGGACCTCGGAAACACACCATAACACCATACTCACCCCTCCACCGTATCCAGACGGATTCTAAAGTTTTGTGGGCCTGGCCTATGACTATTTACACGCCCCTAATTCACTAATTGATTTAAAACTACACCCCCTACGTTTTTTAAAAGAGAATATAATTAATTTTTAATAATATGATTAGTTTGAATTAATTGTTATTTGGCTCGATTATATTTAATAGTCGCGCTGATTACTAATGTTTTTGGTTAAAAATATTCAAATTAATATTAATAATTTAATAGAATTTTATATACACAATTGAGGTTTAACTCGTTAATCGTTTTAATCGAATAAATCGATTACGATGATTAGCGACAAAAAATAATTTTTGTCAAGCTAATTTAGGTTAGGGTCAATTTAGTAATCGTTTTGATCGAATTAATTGATTGGGATGATTAATAATAAATTATTCTATTTATTTAAATAAAAATAATCTATTCAAACAGGTTCAATTTACTAAGGGTTTTAACCGATTCAATTGGTTATGATAATTAGTAATAAGGTTAATTCTTTATTTAATTTGTTAATTATGTTGATCAAATGTATTGATCAATGCGATCAATAAGACTTCAAAACACTAAACAGGGTTGGATGCCATAGAATAAATCACTAACACTTTCACAAACTACGTTATTACCAAAACTGCGATTAATTGCAAAACTCCGAACTGCGATTTAAACACACTTTAACATACAAATTATGAAGGCATACAACCTCTAAAAAACACCAACATACCCCGAACTATGTAGACTCTGATCCTTCCTAAGGAGGTACGTAGGCACTTGATAACCAAGGCGAGTCCCCTTCCCCAAAATTTCAATAGGTTTAAGGTTTACCCTATTAACTTTTTGTCACCTTTCTTTACGTAGCCACAAACCATACCTTAATATTCTTAAGCCATAAACCTTTGCTTTAAATAAAACCTTACTCGGATCTTTAAACTTCGTAGGGTTTCCTATTCGCCCTGGTAGAATAGATGGCGACTCTAAAATCTAAATTTTTAGGGCAGGTTGCTACACCATGCTTTCAATTTTTAAGTAAAAAAAAAAATCTTATTAATTATACAATAAAGTGAGGTATTTCATCTCATGGGCAGTATTGTTATTATAAAAAAAACAGTAGCTTAACATTATTATAAATATAAATTGAATGAGGTATATAGGTAGAGAGTAAAAAAATATAAATATATTCGTTTAACATTACACGTCACCACCGTTAGAAACAGTAGCTTAATCCTAACGCATATGTTATATATATATATATATATATATATATATATATATATATATATATATATATATATATATATATATATATATATATATATATGTATATATATATATATATATATATGTATATATATATATATATATGTATATATATATATATATATGTATATATATATATATATATATGTATATATATATATATATGTATATATATATATATGTATATATATATATATATATATATATATATATATATATATATATATATATATATGAGGAACTACATTTCGAAGTAATATTTTTTAAATTCAACCGTTGGATTGAAACATAATATCATATAGATCATACCTATAAAGTTTGAGTTTAATCTATAATGATTTACTATACGATCAAGATATCCAAAGATTAACGTTAAAATGAGCTTTCATATAACGTTAATTTTGATGTAATTCAATGACATAGTAAATCATTATAGATTAAGCTCAAACTTTATAGGTATGATCTATATGATATTATGTATCAATCCAACGGTTGAATTTAAAAAATATTAATTCAAAATGTAGTTATTGAATGAGTGTAACTCGTGGTGTAACTCTTCGGGTGTAATTTGATCTCTCCTCTATATATATATATATATATATATATATATATATATATATATATATATATATATATATATATATATATATATATATATATATGAATTGAATGAGGTATATAGGCAGAGAGTAAAAAAACACAAGCGGCGGTAATTCTCCTCTTTTTCTGAAACTAGTCTTTTTATTTTTAGGTTTTGTAGAATTTTTTAGTCTTTGAAGCATTAGGTTGCTGGTTTCTTCTTTTGCTTTCGTTGGCTTTTGAAACTCTTTTTTATATTTTAAGCATTATTAGGTTTGTTGATTTTTGAAACTCTCTTTACATTTTAAGTTTTTGAAGCATTCTTTTGCTGGGTATTTCTTCAGCCACAATGTTTTCTCTTTGCTTCAATCGACCACAACAACACAACTCTGCCTGTAGGGTGAAATCTCTGTCTATACATAATCACTGTTTCATTTCATCGGAACTATTTTTTTATTTCTCTTTTTATTTATTTTTCAAAATAGTTTTATAGCGTTATAATTTTTTTTCCTTTTACCAAAAAAACTCGACTTTTCCTTTTACCGAAAAAAACTCGACTTTTCGTTTTTCTGAAAAAATTTGATTTTGTTCGTTAAGAAAATGAACATGAAATAGTAACATAATAAAAATGATTAAAAATAGAAAATAAAACAAAGAATATTAGTGACCGAAATTGCGGTCTCTAATTTTTATATATAAATTAAATTGTATATAAAAACAATTTTTCGTGACCGAATAGGTGCTCACAAAATTTTGGTCTCTAAATCGGTGGCTGATTATTTTTGTGACCGATTTTGTGACCTCTTAAAATTGACTCATGTATATCAAATTTTGGTGGCTAATTCGGTCACTACAGTGACCGAAATTTTTCGGTCACTAAAAGCGAATTTTCTAGTAGTAAGTGTTGAGAAAAATATGAAAAAATGACATAAGCACGATGAATAACTCCAGGTTGTTCAAAAATGGTGAACGAATACGAAATTAAGGTTTCAGGTTAGATATGGAAGATGAATATGGTGCTGATGAAGTGAGGAAGATGAATTTCACATTGATGTAATTTTTTTCGTCTAATATTTTTTTTAATAGATTTTCATAATAACAATTAAAATTTAAAAACAATATTTATATGTTAGGGACTTGATTACAATGTTCATAACTATGAGGTTACATAATAAGTGACATGTGTGATATAGTCCTATGTGGTATTTTATAGTTTAGGACACAATTTTGATTAGGCAGAATGTGACTTTTTCAAAGAAGTTATTTTAATGACTTCAACTTAGAATTTTCCTTTTAAAAAAAGTATTTTGGAGATGTTTTTTTTTGGGAGTTTAAAAACCCCTCAAAAATCAAAATGTCAATTATGGGTAAAAAAACAATCATCCTTCAAAGACTACCATTTTTTCTGCTCTTTCCGCATTGTTATTCCTAACTTCCTCATTGCCACTTCATTACTATATAGCTCTTAGTTTTTAACAAATAAAATAATGGACATCATTGTCACAATTATGTTTTAAGAGAAATTGGTGCAAATGCAACTAAACACTTTAGATCCACTATTCAATTTTTTGTTACCTATGTGTTCCTTTTTTCTAAATTTTGTGTTTACTTTGCGTTAACATTTTAAAAATATTTTCTTTTCAAGTAATGGCTCATAGTTTTTTTTCTATTCAATTGGTTTTTTTCCTACTTTCTTTGTCAAATCATTGGATAAGCAAACGAAAATACAAGGAAACAGATTATTGACTTTTAAGAGAAATTTCGTTAAGGAAATAAAGATTTAAATAATAAGATTTGGATGCATGATAGATAAATGGTATATATGAGTAGTATTTTAAATAACTTTAGAAATATTTATGACTAAATGCCGAATAGCAGTTGCATGAGAATTTCATTATGGGACAGTGTTATAGAAACATAAACTTTCAGTACGTGACACCGTTATGGAAACAAAAAATATGCTTTTTTGTATTGTTAATATTCCCAAGTTATCCGATGTGGGTTCCATAGTTATCCGATGTGGGTTCCATCAGAGCAATTTGTCATTTCCATTTAATAAGGGATCCGATGAGGGTCCTACCCAATCCTTGAATCCAAAATACAAATACAATAGTATGCAATTTGTTTAGTGGGAAGGCACGTCACCTATTTCCTTGTTCCTTATTTTTTAGTGGGAAGGCACATCACCCATTTCCTTGTTTCTTATTTTTTCACCCTGCTAAACCTGTTTCTATTTTTGAATCTAGAAAGATCTGGTGAATTGGAGGAGGAATTTAATTAGAGTCTCTATGGAAAAAATAATTAATAAAATCAAACCGAAGTGTTTGATGAAAAAGAATAAATAGGGGAAAGAGTTAACTTTTTATATATTGTAAATATTCACCATTTAATTCTAGTTAATGATTAAATTTCAAATCTTTTAAAATTAAAAGGGAATTATTTAACTTATGACTGAAAATCACAAAATAATTTATATTTTCAGAAATATAAATGAACATTGCTCATGTTTTCAACTGACAATTTTTATTCTTATTTAAAATAATTAATTTGAATTCATTCAAATTGTGGATATACTTTTGGTTTATGTTTCTATATGTATATGGAATACAATTACCATAAATATTCATACCATTTGAAATCGTTAAGTAAAAAAATAATTCTTATTAGTTATATGATAATTGATTTCATATTAAAGTTATGTAAATATTAGTATATTGTAGTTTTAATTTATATGCTTTCAATCTTTAAGTAAAAAAACAATTCTTATTAATCATACAATAAAGTGAGGTATTTCATCTCATGGGCAGTATTGTTATTATAAAAAAAACAGTAGCTTAATATTATTATAAATATAAATATAAATTGAATGAGGTATATAGGTAGAGAGTAAAAATATATAAATATATTCGCTTAACATTACACGTCACCACCGTTAGAAACAGTAGCTTAACCCTAACGCATATGTTTTTTTATCTATATATATATGAATTGAATGAGGTATATAGGTAGAGAGTAAAAAAACACAAGCGGCGGTAATTCTCCTCTTTTTCTGAAACTAGTCTTTTTATTTTAGGTTTTGTAGAATTTTTTAGTCTTTGAAGCATTAGGTTGCTGGTTTCTTCTTTTGCTTTCGTTGGCTTTTGAAACTCTTTTTTATATTTTAAGCATTATTAGGTTTGTTGATTTTTGAAACTCTCTTTACATTTTAAGTTTTTGAAGCATTCTTTTGCTGGGTATTTCTTCAGCCACGGTATTTTCTCTTTGCTTCAATCGACCACAACAACACAACTCTGCCTGTAGCGTGAAATCTCCGTCTATACACAATCACTGTTTCATTTCATCGGAACTATTTTTTTTATTTCTCGTTTTAATTATTTTTCAAAACAGTTTTATAACGTTATAATTTTTTTCCTTTAACCAAAAAAACTCGACTTTTCCTTTTACTGAAAAAACTCGACTTTTCATTTTTTCTAAAAAACTTGATTTTTTCGTTAAGAAAATGAAAAGGAAATAGTAACATAATTAAAATGATTAAAAGTAGAAAAAGAAAACAAAAAAATTAGTGACCGAAATTTCGGTCTCTAATTTTAATATATAAATTAAATTGTATATAAAAACAATTTTTCGTGACCGAATAGATGGTCACAAAATTTTGTCTCTAAATCGGTGGCTGATTATTTTAGTGACCGATTTTGTGACCTCTTAAAATTGACTCATGTATATCAAATTTGTGGGCTAATTCGGTCACTACAGTGACCGAAATTTTAGGGTCACTAAATCAGTCATTAAAAGTGAATTTTCTAGTAATGAGTGTTGAGAAAAAATTGAAAAATGACATAAGCACGATGAATAACTTAAGCTTGTTCAAAAATGGTGGACGAATTGAAGAAGATGAATTTCACATTGATGTAATTTTGTTCGTCTAATATTTTTTTAATAGATTTTCATAATAACAATTAAAATTTAAAAACAATATTAATATGTTAGGGACTTGATTACAATATTCATAACTATGAGGTTACATAATAAGTGACGTGTATGATATAGTCCTATGTGGTATTTTATAGTTTAGACACAATTTTGATTAGGCAGAATGTGACTTTTTCAAAGAAGTTATTTTAATGACTTCAACTTAGAATTTTTCCTTTTAAAAAAAAAGTATTTTGGAGATGTTTTGTTTTTGTTTTCGGAGCTTAAGAACCCCTCAAAATGTCAATTATGGGTAAAAAAAACAATCATAAGACTACCATTTTTTCCTGCTCATTCCGCATTGTTATTCCTAACTTCCTCATTGTCACTTCATTACTATAGAGCTCTTAGTTTTTAACAAATAAAGTAACGGACATCATTGACACAATTATGCTTTAAGAGAAATTGGTGCAAATGCAACTAAACACTTTAGATCCACTATTCAATTTTTTTGTTACCTTTGTGTTGTTTTTTTTTAAAATTATTTGTTTAGTTTGCGTTAACATTTAAAAAATATTTTATTTTCAAGTAATGGCTGATAGTTTTTTTTTTTCTATTCAATTGGTTTTTTTTTCCTACTTTCTTTGTCAAATCATTGGATAAGCTAAAAGAAAATACAAGGAAACAGGTTACTGAGTTTTAAGAGAAATTTAGTTATAGCAATAAAGATTTAAATAATAAAATTTGGATGCATGATAAATAAATGGTATATATGAGTAGTATTTTAAATAACTTTAGAAATATTAATGACTAAATGCCGAATAGTAGTTGCATGAGAATTTCATTATGTGACAATGTTATAGAAACATAAACTTTGAGTACGTGACACCGTTATGGAAACAAAAAATATGTTTTTTTGTATTGTTAATATTCCCAAGTTCAAGGTATCCGATATGGGTTCCATCAGAGCAATTTGTCATTTCCATTAAATAAGGGATCCAATGTGGGTCCTACCCAATCCTTGAATCCAAACTACAAATACAATCGTATGCAATTTGTTTGTCCTTATCTCCTATGCATTACCGTACATTTCACAAATTAGGGGAATGTGTAGACTTTAGTGGGAAGGCACATCACCCATTTCCTTGTTCCTTATTTTTTAGTGAGAAAGTACATCACCCATTTCCTTGTTCCTTATTTTTTAGTGGGAAGGCACATCACCCATCACCCATTTTTACTGTTCCTTATTTTTTAGTGGGAAGGCACATCACCCATTTCCTTGTTCTTTTTTTTCACCCTGCTAAACCTGTTTCTATTTTTGAATCTAGAAAGATGGAAAAAATAATTAATAAAATCAAACCGAAGTGTTTGATGAAAAAGAATAAATAGGGGAAAGAGTGAACCTTTTATATATTGTAAATATTCACCATTTATTTCTAGTTAATGATTAAATTTTAAATCTTTTAAAATTAAAAGGGAATTATTTAACTTATGACTGAAAATCACAAAATAAATTATATTTTAAGAAATATAAATGAACATTGCTCATGTTTTCAATTTTAACTGACAATTTTTATTTTTATTTAAAATAATAAATTTGAATTCATTCAAATTGTGGATATACTTTTGGTTTGTGTTTCTATATGTATATCGAATACAATTACCATAAATATTCATACCATTTGAAATCGTTAAGTAAAAAAATAATTCTTATTAATTATATGATAATTGATTTCATATTAAAGTTATGTAAATATTAGTATATTGTAGTTTTAATTTATATGCTTTCAATCTTTAAGTAAAAAAACAATTCTTATTAATCATACAATAAAGTGAGGTATTTCATCTCATGGGCAGTATTGTTATTATAAAAAAAAACAGTAGCTTAATATTATTATAAATATAAATATAAATTGAATGAGGTATATAGGTAGAGAGTAAAAATATATAAATATATTCGCTTAACATTACACGTCACCACCGTTAGAAACAGTAGCTTAACCCTAACGCATATGTTTTTTTATCTATATATATGAATTGAATGAGGTATATAGGTAGAGAGTAAAAAAACACAAGTGGCGGTAATTCTCCTCTTTTTCTGAAATTAGTCTATATTTTTAGGTTTTGTAGAATTTTTTAGTCTTTGAAGCATTGGGTTGCTGGTTTCTTCTTTTGCTTTCGTTGGCTTTTGAAACTCTTTTTTATATTTTAAGCATTATTAGGTTTGTTGATTTTTGAAACTCTCTTTACATTTTAAGTTTTTGAAGCATTCTTTTGCTGGGTATTTCTTCAGCCACAGTGTTTTCTCTTTGCTTCAATCGACCACAACAACACAACTCTACCTGCAGCGTGAAATCTCCGTCTATACACAATCACTGTTTCATTTCATCGGAACTATTTTTTTATTTCTCTTTTTATTTATTTTTCGAAACAGTTTTATAGTTTTATAATATTTTTTTCCTTTTACCGAAAAAACTTGACTTTTCCTTTTACTGAAAAAAACTCGACTTTTCGTTTTTCAGAAAAAACTTGATTTTTTTGTTTTTCCAAAAAAATACTCGACTTTTTCGTTTTTTCGAAAATTGGATTTTTTCCGTTTTTCTGGAGAAAAATAACTCGACTTTTTGGTTTTACATAAAAAAACTCGATTTT
Source organism: Vicia villosa (assembly GCF_029867415.1). NCBI lineage: Eukaryota > Viridiplantae > Streptophyta > Magnoliopsida > Fabales > Fabaceae > Vicia > Vicia villosa. The sequence continues at coordinate 17,691,630 of NC_081182.1, read as the reverse complement.
TTCGTTTTTCCAAAAAAAACTCGATTATTTCGTTTTCTAAAAAAACACGATTTTTCATTTTTTTGAAAAAACTCGATTTTTTCGTTTTTAAAAAAAAACTCGATTATTTGGTTTTTCTGAAAAATACTTGATTTTTCGTTTTTTGAAAATGCTCGACTTTTTTCGTTTTACAGAAAAATACTCGACTTTATCGTTTTTCTGAAAAAACTATTTTTTTTATTTTCCAAAAAAACTCGACTTTTCGTTTTTCCGAAAAAACTCAATTTTTTTTGTTTTACGAAAAAACTCAATTTTTTTCGTTTTTCGAAAAAAACTTGATTTTGTGTTTTTCGAAAAAAACTCGCCTTTACGTTTTTCCGAAAACCTTGATTTTCCGTTTTTCCCAAAAAACTCGATTTTTTCGTTTTCCGAAAAAACACAATTTTTGGTTTTTTAAAATAACTCGATTTTTCATTTTTTCAAAAAAAAACTCGATATTTCAATTTTATGAAGAAACTTGATTTTTTGTATTTTCAAATTTTATTATTTAAAGTATAAAATAAAAACAATCCATTGGATTATCAAAACGTGTTGGATGGATTGGATCTATCCAATGTATATAAATGGATGGATTTAGTCCATCCATTAACTTATTTTTTATGTGGTGGATGGATTTTTTTATGGATGAATTGGATGAATTTTAGTTTAATGGATTCAATTGTCACCCCTAATTACATAGCATTTCAATACTTAAATGGGCTAAAATATTCATTATATACTAAATGTCAAGTGCCACTAAGGGACTACCAGAAATACTAAATGTCATGCCACTAAGGGCTACAAGAACAAGTGCCACTAAGGGGCTACCTGAACTACTAAATGTAGTGCCACTAAGGGCTATAAGAACAAGTGCCACTAAGGGGCTACCAGAACTATACTAATGCCACTAGGGCTACAAGAACTTAACCTTCAATACTTAAAAGGGCTAAAATATTCATTCAATAAAAAAACATATTATTTAATACTAAAAACATCATTCTCATTTCACTTTGCATTTTCCCTTGTAGACGGCACCCACGATTTCCTTCAGCATAGTCGTTTGTGAGTCCATCACACCTTTGAGATAAAGCACCGTATTCAAAACATACTCCAGAGTATTTTTGTCCATTTTCTCCTTGAGTTCAGCCATTCCATCTTCATCATGGACCCTCTTTCGCTTTTTAGTACCAGCAACCGACGCTCGACCAGAATCACCAGCTCCACCGGATTCATCACTCTCAACATAACTACCAGTGAACTCGTAATGTGCAGCCCATGCCACAAATTGACTTCCCATCTCACCTGTCAATGGAGGCAAGTCTTTAACCAAAAACAACTTCATTCTTTGATAGTGCAGAGCAACCATCTCCTTTGCCTTATCACGGAGCTGCATCTAGCTCAAAGGAAGCAAAGCAACTTCAGCATCATACATAACATCCCAATTTTCTTCTACCTCGCTCTCACTTATCACGGAGCTGCTTCCAGCTCAGAGGAAGCAAAGCAACTTCAGCATCATACACAACATCCTAATTTTCTTCTACCTCGCGCTCAACTCTGTTCAAGAGTTTGACACCTCTTGCCAGAACCTCAATTTGGGAATCCGTCCAAATGATGTTTTCCATTTCCTGTAATAAAAAAAACAACATAAAAATGTAAAGATAAGTTTCAAAATCAACAGCAGCAAACTAGAATGCTTCAAAAAGTAAAGTTCAACAAAAACAAGAAACTTAAAAAGATAACTAAATAAAAAAATTATATCGCTATAAAACTGTTTTGAAAAATAAATAAAAAGAGAAATTAAAAAATAGTTCTGATGAAATGAAACAGTGATTGTGTATAGACGGAGATTTCACGCTACAGGCAGAGTTGTGTTGTTGTGGTTGATTGAAGCAAAGAGAAAACATCGTGGCTGAAGAAATACCCAGCAAAAGAATGCTTCAAAAACTTAAAATGTAAAGAGAGTTTCAAAAATCAACAAACCTAATAATGCTTAAAATATAAAAAAGAGTTTCAAAAGCCAACGAAAGCAAAAGAAGAAACCAACAACCTAATGCTTCAAAGACTAAAAAATTCTACAAAACCTAAAAATGTAAAGACTAGTTTCAGAAAAAGAGGACAATTACCGCCGCTTGTGTTTTTTTACTCTCTACCTATATACCTCATTCAATTCATATAGAATGGAAAAATAAAGTGGAAGTTGAGTTCTACCGTGCCTTTTGCAATAAACTCTAAAAAACAAAAACAATTTTTTTTTAGTGACAAACTAAGACAGTTTTATTTTGTTTAAAGTAAATAAAAACATTGTAAAGGTATAATTGGAATAAAAGTTGGCCAGCCCAAAATCCCATATCCCCTTTATATATAGTTATAGATTTTGTTAGACAACTTTAAGTACTTTAAGTGAGTGAAAATAAAATATATACAAAACTCAAAAAATTAGTTTTGCATTTTATAATAAATATATACAAATATATGTTCATAGAAATATAAATGAAAATAAGATTAAATTTAAATTTCGGAATTTTGAAATTTTAATATTATTTCAAATAAGTAGTATTTAATTTTTTAATATATTAATTAAAAATATATACTCATAGAATAATATTATTATTATTATTATTTTTGTTTGACAATTTTTATACCTCTCTTAGAATGCTCATAACATTTCATTAGTAATTGTTATTTAAAATTATTTTTTCAGTCATGGAAAAACTAATAAAAAAATATAATAATATTTTATTCTTAGAATTTTCATATCCCTTTCATTTTATAAATCCTATATCGTGTAACTTCTCTGTCCCTTTAATATTGTGTAACTCTCATATCTCTTATTATTGTTTATACATCAGTAGTGAATAATCAATTTTCAATTGTGTAACCACTTATTTTTTCTATTTATTTTAATATCCTTTATTAATACAACTTTTTTTCAAACAATATTACTAGCATTTATATACCACTTTTTTCTAGCAATATTATTAAACCATCTTTCTATAATATTATCTAAAAATAGTTTTTCACTTATTTGAAAAATTAATAAAAATATATAATAGGAATAGAATAAAAATTAAAATAAAATATAAATTTAAACTTTGTGTTTAATTCTAACGGTGGTGACGTGTAATGTTAAGCGAGTATATTTATATTTTTTTACTCTCTACCTATATACCTCATTCAATTTATATTTATATTTATAATAAATGTAAGCTACTGTTTTTTTTATAATAACAATACTGCCCATGAGATGAAGTACCTCACTATATTATATGTTTAATAAGAATTGTTTTTTTACTTAAAGATTGAAAGCATATAGATTAAAACTACAATATACTAATATTTACCTAACTTTAATATGAAATCAATTATCATATAAATAAGAATTATTTTTTTTACTTAACGATTTCAAATGGTATGAATATTTATGGTAATTGTATTCGATATACATATAGAAACATAAACCAAAAGTATATCCACAATTTGAATGAATTCAAATTAATTATTTTAAATAAAAATAAAAATTATCAGTTAAAATTGAAAACATGTGCAATGTTCATTTATATTTCTTAAAATATAATTTATTTTGTGATTTTCAATCATAAGTTAAATAATTCCCTTTTAATTTTAAAAGATTTGAAATTTAATCATTAACTAGAATTAAATGGTGAATATTTACAATATATAAAAGGTTCACTCTTTCCCCTATTTATTCTTTTTCATCAAACACATCAGTTTGATTTGATTAGTTATTTTTTCCATAGAGACTCTAATTAAATTCCTCCTCCAATTGATCGGATCTTTCTAGATTAAAAAATAGAAACAGGTTAGCAGGATGAAAAAATAAGGAACAAGGAAATGGGTGATGGGCCTTCCTACTAAAAAAAAAAAACAAGGAAATGGGTGATGTGCATTCCCACTAAAGTCTACACCTTCCCCTATTTTGTAAAATGTACGGTAATGCATAGGAGATAAGGACAAACAAATTGCATACTATTGTATTTGTAGTTTGGATTCAAGGATTGGGTAGGACCCACATCGGATCCCTTATTTAATGGAAATGACAAATTGCTCTGATGGAACCCACACCAGATACCTTGAACTTGGGAATATTAACAATACAAAAAAGCATATTTTTTGTTTCCATAACTGTGTCACGTACTGAAAGTTTATGTTTCTATAACACTGTCACATAATGAAATTCTCATGCAACTGCTATTCCGCATTTAGTCATTAATATTTCTAAAGTTATTTAAAATACTACTCATATATACCTTTTATCTATCATAAATCCAAATCTTATTATTTAAATCTTTATTTCCATAACTAAATTTCTCTTAAAACTCGGTAACATGTTTCCTTGTATTTTCTTTTGCTTATCCAATGATTTGACAAAGAAAGTAGGAAAAAAACCAATTGAATAAAGGTAAACAAAGGTAAAAAAAAAATTAAATAGTAAACACAAAATTTAGAAAAAAGGAACACAAAGGTAACAAAAAAATTGAATAGTGGATCTAAAGTGTTTAGTTGCATTTGCACCAATTTCTCTTAAAGCATAATTGTGTCAATGATGTCCGTTATTTTATTTGTTGAAAATTAAGAGCTCTATAGTAATGAAGTTACAATGAGGAAGTTAGGAATAACAATGCGGAAAGAGCAGAAAAAATGGTAGTCTTTGAAAGATGGTTGTTGTAATACGGTGAACTGACTTTATTATTTTCGCAAGCAAAATGTTGCGGTGAGCAAGAGTCGCCACCGACTTTTATTTTATCCAATTAGGAAAGGCATAAAAGAACAGGAAAGACCTTCTTTGAAAAGATTGAGTTCGGGGGTAGGTTATAAAAAGGGAAGGTGTTAGCACCCTTTTCATCTGTAGTTATATACGGGCTCTTAATTGCTTAGCTCATTTTTATGTTGTAGTTTGTTTCTGTTGTTTTTGTTAAACTTTACATTTTTATGTTGTAGTTTGTTTCTGTTGTAGTTTGTTTCTGTTGTTTTTGTTAAACTTTACATTTTTATGTTGTAGTTTGTTGCTGTTGTTTTTGTTAAACTTTACATTTTTATGTTGTAGTTTGTTTCTGTTGTAGTTTGTTTCTGTTGTAGTTTGTTTCTGTTGTTTTTGTTAAACTTTACATTTTTATGTTGTAGTTTGTTTCTGTTGTTTTTGTTAAACTTTACATTTTTATAGCGTAGTTTGTTTCTGTTGTGTTTTTTTATTACAGGAAATGGAAAACTTCATGTGGACAGATCTCCAAATTGAGGCTCTGGCAAGAAGTGTCAAACTCTTGACCAGAGGTGAGCGTGAGTTTGAAGAAAATTGGTATGTGGTGTATAATGCTGAAGTTGCTCTACTTCCTCTGAGTTGGATGCAGCTCTGTGACAAGGCAAAGGAGATGATTGCTCTCCACTATGAAAGAATGAAGAACTTTATGGTTAAAGACTTGCCTCCATTCACAGGTGTAATGGGAAGGCAATTTGAGGCCTGGGTTGGACATTATGACTTCAATGCTAGTGATGCTGTTGAGAGTGATGAATCTGGTGCTGGTGGAGCTGGTGGTAATTCTGGTGGAGCGTCGGTTGTTGCTGGTAAAAAGAAGAGAAAGAGGATCCAAGAAGAAGAAGAACATGAAATGGCCGAACTCAAAGAGAAAATGGAAAAAAAATACTCTTGAGTATGTTTTGAATTCGGTCCTTTATCTCAAAGGTGTGACGGACTCACACACAACAATGCTGAAGGAAATCATGGGTGCAGTGTGCAAGGGAAAAGGTAAAAAGTGAAATGAGAATGATATTTTTATCCTTATTTATAATATGTTTTTTTTATTAGTGTTGAAGGTTAAGTTCTTATAGCCTTAATGGCATTAATGGCATTAGTATAATAGTTCTGGTAGCCTTAGTGACACTTGTTCTTGTCTCTGTAGCCCTTAGTGGCACTTGTTCTTGTTCTTGTAGCCCTTAGTGTCATTTCTAGTAGCCACTTTGTAGTGACACTTGACATATAATGAATATTTAGGCCTTTTTAAGTATTGAAATACACACGTTTGCTTTTTTTTTTTACTGCCATGAGACGAAATACCTTGAATGAATTCAAATTAATTATTTTAAATAAAAATAAAAATTTTCAGTTAAAATTGAAAACATGAGCAATGTTCATTTATATTTGTTAAAATATAATCATAATAACTATATCAATAAGACACTTAAAGCTGAATTTAGTAGGTTAAAAATAATATATTGTACTTATATTTTAAAATAGTATTTATCTTAGAACAAGTATAAAATTTAAATAAGACAAATGAAAAAAATATTAATTTGCTTAAAACTTCTGTTAAAAATATAAATAGATAAGTCTATAGACACTTAAAGGTGAGACTTTTTGAAACTAATAAATGTTGCTTTTCAATATTTTAAAAGTGAATCTATAATATAAGAAAATTAATGGTTCTGAAAAATACCATTTTAACCTTTTGTCTTTGTCTGTCACCTCATCATTTTTGGGATATTTTGTGTCCAAAATTTACTTTTTACAACTAAATTGTACTTTTGCAACTAAATTGTACTTTTGGTTCTAAATTGTACTTTTGCTACTAAATTGTAATTTTGCAACTAAATTGTACTTTTGCTACTAAATTGTATTTTTAGTTCTAAATTGTACTTATGCAACTAAATTATACCATTTTAGAGACATTTTGTGTCCAAAATTTACTTTTTGGATGTGTAAAATAATTATACACTTTCGTTGCATGAGTATTATTCTCTATTTTAATTCACAAGTAAATTAGTTTCTAAAATAAATGTTATTAGTCTAATTATGTGTCAAATGTTTGTTATGGATCAAAATCAAATTCTATTATTAATCTAAATATTTTTTATAAATGATGCTTACAAAAATTAATATTTGTGTACGGGGTAAAATATATTTGATCCATGTATTTTAATAAACGGTGTTATTTTTATATACGAGAAAAAAATATATTATTGATCTAAATATTTTTATATACGAAAATTTACTATTGGTCCTGATATATTTGTAAATGATACCTAGACATAAATAATATTTGTATACGGAAAAAATCTATTATTGATCTAAATAATTTATATACGAAAGATGTTATTTATGATATAAATACTTATGATCAAGAAATTGCATACGGAAAACAAAATCTATTATTGATCTAGATATTTTTATATACGAAAATTTACTATTGATCCAAATATTTTTATAAATCATACCTAAACATAAATAATATTCATATACGGGAAAATATATGATTGATCTAAATATTTTTATCTACGAAATATGATATTTATGTTCCAAATATTTATGATAAAAAATGATATACGAGAAAAAATCTATTATTGATCTAAATATTTTTATATAGGAAAATTTACTATTGATCCAATTAATTTTGTAAATGATACCTAAACATAAATAATATTTGTATACGGGAAAAAATTTATTAATGATTTAAATATTTTTACATACACAAAATGATATTTATGATCGACAGAATTTTGATTCAAAAATGATACACGGAAAAAAAATCTATTATTGATATAAATATTTTTATATACGAAAATTTACTATTGATCCATATATTTTTGTAAATGATACCTACACATAAATAATATTCGAATAAGGGAAAAAAAATCTATTATTGATCTAAATATTTTTATCTACAAAAGATGATATTTATGTTCCAAATATTTATGATAAAAAATGGTATACGGAAAAAAAATCTATTATTGATCTAAATATTTTTATATACGAAAATTTACTATTGATCCAGTTATTTTTGTAAATGATACCTATAATATTTGTATACGGGAAAAACTTATCAATGATTTAACTATTTTTACATACACAAAATGATATTTATGATCCACAGAATTTTGATTCAAAAATGGTACACGAGAAAAAATCTATTATTGATATAAATATTTTTATATACGAAAATTTACTATTGATCCAGATATATTTGTAAATGATACCTAAACATAAATAATATTCAAATACGAAAAAAATCTATTATTGATCTAAATATTTTTATCTATGAAAGATGATATTTATGTTCCAAATATTTTTGATAAAAAATGGTATACGGGAAAAAATCTATTATTGATCTAAATATTTTTATATACGAAAACTTACTATTGATCCAGTTATTTTTGTAAATGATACTTAAACATAAATAATATTTGTATACGGGAAAAAATGTATTAATGATTTAAATATTTTTACATACAAAAAAATGATATTTATGATCCAAAAAATTTTGATTCAAAAATGGTACACGGAAAAAAATCTATTATTGATCTAAATATTTTTATATACGAAAATTTTCTATTGATCCATATATTTTTGTAAATGATACCTAAACATAAATAATATTTGTATACGGGAAAAATCTATTATTGATCTAAATATTTTTATCTACGAAAGATGATATTCATGTTTTGCAAATATTTATGATAAAAAATGGTATACGGGAAAAAATCTATTATTGATCTAAATATTTTTATATATGAAAATTTACTAATGATCCATATATTTTTGTAAATGATACCTAAACATAAATAATATTTGTATACGGGAAAAAATGTATTAATGATTTAAATATTTTTTACATACAAAAAATGATATTTATGATCCACAAAATTTTGATTCAAAAATGGTATATGGCAAAAAATCTATTATTTTTTTTAATCAAATTACTTATATATTAATTCAAAAAATAGTTTACACAAAGCGACTAAAACGGTCCAACTAAACTAGAAAGACTACATCATCAAGGAAGCCAAATGAGGCCTAAGCTAATCCTTGGTCCATCCCCTATATACAAGCATATAAATAATATTCATAACAATTCTATGATCATCAACCAGGTTCCCAAAGCTAATAGAATTTCTAAAGTTCCAAATACCATAAACCGCTTCAGCAAAAGCCATCTTCAATAAACTGGATCTAGCAGATTTGCCTTTACAGATACTAATCACCCAAGGTAGCTCTTCAGTCCATCTTCTAGGTTCATGATTCAACCCGATCCACAATAGAACTTGCTTCCAGATATTCCTGATTTTAGTGCAATCAAACAACAAATGATCTTGTGTCTCCTCCTGCATACAGAAACTACAAGTATGGAATCCCACCATGCCAAATCTATAAATCTATTATTGATCTAAATATTTTTATACACGAAAATTTACTATTGATCCATATATTTTTTTAAATGATACCTAAACATAAATAATATTCATATACGGAAAAAAAAAATCTATTATTGATCTAAATATTTTTATCTAAAAAAGATGATATTTATGTTCCAAATATTTATGTTCAAAAATGGTATACGGGAAAAAATCTATTATTGATCTAAATATTTTTATATACGAAAATTTACTATTGATCCAGTTATTTTTGTAAATGATACCTAAACATAAATAATATTTGTATACGCGAAAAAATGTATTAATGATTTAAATATTTTTACATACAAAAAATGATATTTATGATCCACAAAATTTTGATTCAAAAATGGTACACGGGAAAAAATCTATTATTGATCTTAATATTTTATATACGCAAATTTACTATTGATTCATATATTTTTGTAAATGATACCTAAATATAAATAATATTTGTATACGGAAAAAATCTATTATTGATCTAAATATTTTTATCTATGTTCTAAATATTTATGATCAAATATGGTATACGGGAAAAAATATATTATTGATCTAAATATTTTTATATACGAAAATTTACTATTGATCCAGTTATTTATGTAAATATACCTAAACATAAATAATATTTGTATACGGGAAAAATATATTAATGATTTAAATATTTTTACATACAAAAATGATATTTATGATCCACAAAATTTTGATTAAAAAATGGTACACAGGAAAAAAAATCTATTATTGATCTAAATATTTGTATATACGAAAATTTACTATTGATTCATATACTTTTGTAAATGATACCTGAACATAAATAATATTCGTATACGGGAAAAAATCGATTATTGATCTAAATATTTTTATGGGATAATTGACATTTACCCCCCTGCCATATATGCGAGGTTCGGATTACTCTCCTATTAATTTTTTTTTTTGGATTACCCCCTTCAAATATGAAAAGTTCTATGATTTACCCCCCTAGGACCCCCTGTTAACTTGTTTTTTTATTTACCCCCTGGGTTTTCACTGTTTTTTACACGCTTAGGGGTACCCTAAAAATACAGGGGGGTAATCAAAAAAAAAAAATTATTAGGGGGTAATTTGAACCTCGCCTATATGGCAGGGGGTAAATGTCAATTATCCCTATTTTTATCTATGAAAGATGATATTTATGTTCCAAATATTTATAATCAAAAATGGTATACGGGAAAAAATATATTATTGATCTAAATATTTTAATATTCTAAAATTTGCTATTGATCCAGTTATTTTTGTAAATTATACTTGAACATAAATAATATTTGTATACGGGAAAATTTTTATTAATGATTTAAATATTTTTATATACAAAAAATGATATTTATGATCCACAAAATTTTGATTCAAAAATGGTACACGGAAAAAAAATATATTATTGATCTAAATATTTTTATATACGAAAATTTACTATTGATCCAGATATTTTTCTAAATGATACTTTAACTTAAATAATATTTGTATACGAAAAAAATTTATTATTGTTCTAAATATTTTTATATACAAAGATGATATTTATGATCCAAAAATCGGACTTGGATCCTCTCCTTCATTTTTCTCTCCTTCCCTCTCCATCATCTCTATCTCTCTCTTAATCTCACTCTCACTCATCAATAAAAAACAATATTTAATCAAGAGAGAGAATGAAATTAAGAGAGAGATAGAGAGAATGTAGAGGGAAGGAGAGAAAAATGAAGGAGAGGATCCAAAGTGTCCAAAAATGATATACGGGGATTTAAATAATTTTATATACGAAAAAATCTATTATAGATTTAAATACTTTTTCTTTTTTAATTTTCCATTTAAAATAAATATATTATGTAAACAAATGGGTGTACTTGTTTACGGTGATTTCCGGTAAACAACCGCTAGTCTTCCAAACTATAATAAATATGATTTGGTTACCTGCAGGATCGACTAGATTGATCCTAGGACACATAGTCAAGAAGATTGTTATCAATGTTCATTTGAATCATATTCGTAATTTGTCCTCTTCGATGAGTATTGTTCGATTCAAGAATCTTGGTAATTGCTTCGTTATATGTAATTATAACTTCAACAAGAAAAATAAATAACATAACATATGAAACTTAAAAATTGTTAAAACATAAAGAATCTTAAACTGCAGAAACGTTAAGGACTTTTAAAAGTAAATGATCATGAAAGTAAATTCGAAAGTAAAATAAAGATACAGGAATGTAAATGACAAGAAATAAATGGAATGCAGTAATTCAGAAATGTATTCGAAAATGAAATACAATACACATGTATTGAAATGGTGGTGTCATACGTACATTTTCTCAGCGAACTCTTTCTCGTAACACTTGATACTTGAGTAAATATGTGAGTGATTTGTACAAAATGAACACACGGAATCCTAACATAAAGACCCCTATTTATACTAGTTTCGACCTTAACGGTCCTACACTAATCTGCTGCCACGTTTCTCATCAGAACTTCCAGCGAAGCCATCTGTTGTTGAACGGTTACGAAACCGTCTTCGAATTTCAAATCTTCCCGCCTGAGTCCATCCTCGACGCGTGGCAGTGTATTTAAACAAACACTACTAAAAAACACGCTAAGTAGTAATACTTGAATATATACTTTATAAATTTTGTCTAAGTCCCGAAGACATATGCTTTCATTAGTCTTTCAGTGTTCACTATCTTCAACGAACTTAGAAGTCTGTATCTTCGAGGCATGACCATCAGTAGCCATTCTTTCACTTTTTAAGGGATGGCCATCAATAACCATCTCTTCCTTCGATTCTCAACCTCTTCGAAGGACAAACAATATGAAACAAAATCTTCAGCTAACAAATTGCCCCCAATAAATGCCTGTTTCGAGAGTTGACAGAAATAGGCGTTTCTTGTCATTATAAGATTTCGTTTTTATGATCCTTGAAAGTTCCAAGACTGCTGACTAACGTCATAATCACTGATAACACTGTTTCCGAAACGTCTTGTCATTTTCAAAGATGTCTTCTCATAACCTACATTCCCACGTTTTAACCTTACTTCCTGATCATTACTCCTACATACTAGGAGTGAAGCTAACTCATTCGACCGCCGTTGGATTAAATCACCAGCCGCCACGTGTCTCTCGGGTTTTACCCAAAAGATTTAAAAAGGTTTCCGTTAAACCTTTAAATACTTGATCTTGTGTCTCTATACCGCCTTTCATTCATCTTCTTCACCAAAAATTTAAACATCTTCACTCTTTTCAGAATCTTGTTCTTTTAATCAAAAAATTTCTTCATGGCTTCATCTTCAAATGTTCTTCAACCCGCTGTGAAGCTCCAATCAACAACACGTTCTGGAGAACGAGAGTTCGTTCCAAACCCTAATACTGAAGAAATACGCGCAATCTACGCTTCCCAGGTAATCATACCTTTTGATCTTTCTGGAAAAACTCTTGCCTTTATGGGTCCGTTACCGAGTGAAAATATCCAATCCGTGAATAAGTTTTTCCCTGCTTACTATAAAACTAGACCAATAGTTAGCAAAGTTAGGATAGATGAAGACGGACGTTCTCCTTTAGGCAAATCTACTAATGTAGAGAAAACTTCAACTGCAACCCCTTTAGCTTTAGCCAAAATTAGGTTAAACTATATGACCAATTCTGTAAAAGTGTTTAGGTCATTTCCTTTAGCCAAAGATCCTGATTTGTATTATGCTTGGCTAGAAAAGGTAGAGAAACAAAAAGGATCCTTTTGGAAATCGTTAGGAATATACGATTTGATCCAACTGTCAAAAACAGGTTTAGAATACAACCAACCCATGTTAGTAGCAGCGGTTCATTTCTGGGATGCTTCTCACAATACCTTCCATCTTCCCTGTGGAATGGTTACCCCCACGCTTTTTGATGTGGCTGCTATTACGGGACTTCGACCAACTGGCGAAACCTTTGATCCCAATGACATGGATAATGACACTATAGGTTTCAACGATTCGCAAGTTACTTACACGGCATTCATCCAGAAACACCATATTACCACCGAAGCGACAGTATCTGACGAAGAGCATATTACTTTTCTAGCATTATGGCTCTCACGGTGCGCCTTTTGCTCAAGATCTATCCATGTTGCAAAGAGGTACCTTTGCATGGCTAATCAGTTGCATGCTGGTAGAAAACTCAACCTCAGCCAACTACTTCTAGGGTCTCTTTACGAAAACCTTAGTGAAGCTGCGAATCTTACCAAGAATTTCAAATCTGGCAGTTTACTTTATGCTGGTCATTTTTGGTTATTGCAACTGTGGCTCAATGCCACATTCGAAACTTATCTTCCTTTTCGAGGAGATGTCAATGAGGAAGATAGCACAATCAAAAATCGAACTATAGAAGGGACCAGGTTAGCTTACCTAACTCCAAAAATCGAACTATTGTTTTATTAAATTTAAAATTTCGATGTTGAAAATAGTATTTTACTAAGATGATAATTTTTATTTTTTATAAAACCAAATTAAAATAATTATAACGAGAACGTGAAGCGACTGTTCAAAATATTGAATATTAATGGGACTGTCAAACTATTGATCAAAATATTGAACATTAATGGGAACATAAAGTTATTGATTAAAATATTTTTTTTCACGGGTACCAGATATTTTTCTATACATTCAATTATTATTTTTTCACGGGTACCAGACATTTTTCTATACATTTAATTATTATTTTTTCACGGGTACCAGACATTTTTCTATACATTTAATTATTATTTTTTCACGGGTACCAGACATTTTTCTATACATTTAATTATTATTTTTTCACGGGTACCGAACATTTTTCTATACATTTAATTATTATTTTTCACGGGTACCAGACATTTTTCTATTAAAAGATATACATCTGAAACAAATGCACGTCCCGTACGAGAACTCGTGCGAACGCACAGGTTTGTTACTAGTTTTTACTATAAAAGGAACGTTTCTTATATTATCTTATTATTATTTTGTATTATTTAGTTAATTATTTACTTCTATTTTAATATAATATTTTTAATATAATAAAGTTGCATACCACCAAATTTAAGTCATTAACCTAATTAAAACAATTTAACAGTCATATTTCATACCCTTAAATGTCATTTCATCCTTATAATCATTACTTCCCCTAATTAAATATTACAATTAATATTTACAGCCAACTCTTCTATTTTCAAAACAACTTTTTACATGTCAATATAATTATCATTTTCAAAACGTGTTTTCCCAATAATTATTTTTACTTCCAAGACTTTGATACTACATCCAAGGTTTCACTTTACTGTTTACCAAATATTTTTTTCATCTCTCCAATGTTAACACCAATAGCATTTCTCTTCCATTTGTAGACTCACTCTTCTATATCAGTTAACTTTCTTTCAACAGATAAACATAATAAAAATTGTAACGTTTCCTTTCACATATTGTATATACCATTTGCGATCTACGATTTTAAATTTATTATTGTGCATACTGATTGTTTGGTTCTTTACGATCATTTTGTCTTCAAAAGTATAACTTATGATTTCAATCTTATTAATTTTGCATATTTCTACCATTTAGGAATTTCAATACACGCAAAATAATCTCTTGCCCCATTTTACATTTTCTTCGCTATTCAGATTTCATTCTCAAACCTTTCTTGCATCCTCTTTCACTTTTTAGGCTTCCTTTATTTGCCTCAATTCAAAATCCTACCCCTCTTTCACTGTTTCGTGTTTCGGCTTCCTTCATTTGCCCCCAATCAAGTTTCTAACAAAGGTATAGCGTATTAATTTACAAATTTTCCTTATAATCCGACCAATCAATTTATTTATTTATTTTTTATATATGAATTGAATTGAATTTATTTGAAGGTTGATGGTTTATGTTTTTATGATGCACATCAAACAGCAGTTGTTGAAGAATGGAAACAGCGGTGGCTGGGCTAGGAACTCGGTGTGGTATACTATAGCAACCTAAAGATTTTTCCTTTAGGGGACTGTGTGTTCTTCCAGAAAAATCTATCACTCTATTGTCTCTGATTACTCATGGGTTGTTAATTTTTCTTATTTGAATTTGTGTTTTAACTTTTGAAGAAAAATAAAGAAACTATTGAAGGATTTTATCTGTTTTAACTGCATCTGTTTTGTATTTTTAGAATTCTCGACGGGCTTGGAGAGGTGGTGTAGTTGAGTAATTTGCATGGGAAAGTAGAGAGTTTCTAAGGAAGTTTTGCATGCGAAAATGGAGTTGTTTGTTACTATGATCTGATGGAATGTTTTGAGTATTATATTTTAATATGATTTTTGAAGCATAAAATTTTCAAATGTTTTTAATGTTGGCTTAATAAATGGGTATGAAATTAAATGTTGAAGAAGAAATATTGTTTGTTTTAAAATATTGACCCATATCTAGGGAGATGTAAACATATGAAAATAACAACCATTTGTATTTTGTGGTTGATTTATTTGTGATTTTTGTTTTGTTTCACGCCGAATTCAAATGGAATTTTATTTTGTTTCACTTTTAACAATATTAATTAACACTAATGTCATATTAAATTAAAAATAATAGTATATAATAATATGATATAATAATAATAAATATTAATAATGTGATAATAATCTTTACCGATTCTCCCAATCTTTAATTCATAATCTTTTCAATAATTTTGTATCCATATTTATTGAATTTCTACGTAATTAATGATAATAATCTTTATCCATTCTTCCAAAATCTAATAGTCTTTTTTGATTTCCAATATTATCAGTGTAAATGCAATATATTGGTCACTATTTTTAAAATTAATTCATAGATTTAATTAATGTATAGAAAAAATTTATATTTCTTAAATAATTAGATAGTGCTTCCAAAATAAATATATTATCCGAATAAATAATTATGTTGTTCATTATATAATAACTATATTATTGGGAAAAGACTTAAAAAATGCAAGCAATTTTCATTGAATTTGTGGAAAATATTACGCGTGATATATTATTTGGAAGAAAAAAAATAATACCGATTTATAAACGGAAATGAAATGAAATTTAAAGATGATAATATTATTTTGTTTCTGTAAACATTGATTCAATGGGTGAATACACATATTTTTTATGTCTATCAGTATTTTGTTTTCCTTTCTTATTTTATTTTTTCCAATATATTATTATATATTAATATTACTTGACTTGTGGGTTCAAATGCACATGTCTATTGCTAACTAATTAATATTATTTTACTTACTCATATTTTTTTTTTTTTTTTACAGAATACTCATATTTTGTCTTAATTTAAAACAAAGTACAACATATTATAACATTATATATGATCAACATTTATATATACGTTACTCTCTAAAATTTAAAAATTGCAAAAAATTCATGCTGACTTTGTTAATGCATGTGTCAAAAAATGGGTAGACAAAATAAGGGGTGTGACCCTCTTCGAAATAAAATTAATATTTTCTTGAAGTCTTATTTATTATACATTTAATATGTAATTGAAATATTTGGAGTATAAACAAATTTATATATTATTTTAAAACAATATTTAAAGTAATTAATACATTATTTTATTATTTTTTATAAACGATAATAAGTTAAAAATGTATTTATAAACAAGAAAAGTCAATTGTTGATACAGTTATTCTTATAAATAGGAATAAATCTCAAATATTTTTATAAACGAAAAAACTATTCTATTGATACAATTATCTTTTAAACAGGAATAAGTTACAAATATTTTTATAAACTAAAAGTTTTCATATTTTGATCACAAGCACGAATTGACATATTTTTTATTTTTAATTGTATATTTTTTATCTATATATTTTAATTATTACTTTAACATAATTATTTACTATTTATAATAATGTTGCGCGACCTGCCGTCCTCCAAATAGATTTGATGTTTCTTTATCTTTTGATTTCCTTCTTCTGCAAGTTTTTCCAATATCAATACATATTTATTAAACTCTTTTATTTAATTTAAAGATTTATACTATAGTTTTAATTATTATTTAATTAATAATACTCATATTTAATTTTATGGGAGACATTTAAAATGTTAATTAATTAATTCAATTATATAAACGGAAATAAGTTACAAATGTTTTTATAATTATGAAAAAGTTTATTGTTGATACAATTATTATTATAAATTGTAATAAGTTATAAATATTTTTATAAACGGGAAAAAGTCAACGGATGATACAATTATTTTTATAAACGGGAATAAGTTGAAAATATTTTTATAAACGGGAAAAAATCAACTATTGATACAAATATTTAACGAATTATTTAAAAATTATTATAAATTATAATAAGTTATAAATATTTTTATAAACGGGAAAAAAGTCAACTGATGATACAATTATTTTTATAAACGGGAATAAGTTGCAAATATTTTTATTTAACTTATAAGTGTTTTTAAAATGAGATTTTTTACTTAGAAAGTATTTAACCCGTGCCTCACACGGGTCTAAGTACTAGTATATAGAAATATTAATAATGGATAGTGACATAAAAAGACCTAAAGCCCAAATAAACAACAATTGAAATAAAAGTAATAAAATTAAAATCCTATATCCTACTCATAATTCTATTTAAGTCTACATAATTTCTTGCTCTATCCACTACAAAAAAAACTCCCCGCAAATGCAAATATCTCCCTGCAATGCAACAATTGCGAGGTGGTACAATCACCCTACAAAAAAGTTAGTCATAACTTTTTGCAAGAGGATATGCACCCTACAACTTTGTCAGGTGGTTTTCACCATGCGAACACACTTTCCAAGACTTGCAGACAACACACATTTCATGTGAAACAGTTGTTCAGAACAGGTGGCATAGTTGGCTCAGAGCAGTATGTTTAGTAAATTGCGGGATGAGTTTCACCTAGTAAACTTTAAATATTCAAAAACTTGCAGGATGAAATTCACCTGTGAAATAATATTCTGTTTTTAAAAATAAAATAGTATTTCATTTCTATAAAAAATAATAATAATATTTCATTTCTATAAAAAATAATATTTCGTTTAAAAAAATTATAGTATCCTAGTAATATTTCATTTCTCTAAAAAAATAATAATATTTTGTTTTAAAAAAAATTATAGTATCCTAATAATATTTCATTTCTCTAAAAAATAATAATATTTTGTTTTGTCTGTATCCTACAGATACTTGGTAAATGGTCAAGTCAGTGACATCCTAAAAGCTAAGAGGGGCCTGAGACAGGGGGACCCTGTGTCTCCATTATTATTTGTACTGGTCATGGAATATTTACACAGGTGCATGATGGAGCTCAAGGAGAACAAGGATTTCAAATACCATCCTAGGTGTGCAAAATTGAATATTACTAATATCTGTTTTGCTGACGATCTTATGCTCTTTGCCAGGGGTGATGTTCTCTCCGTGAAGACTATGATGAGTACATTTAATAAATTTTCGGAGGAAACTGGTTTGAAGGCTAACCCGGATAAATGTAAAGTGTTTTTTGGAGGGACTGATTATGAGGTTCAGCATGCTATAAGAGAAGCCACGGGATGTGTGGAGGGGACTCTACCTATAAGATACTTGGGAGTACCTCTCACTAGTAGGAAGCTGTCTGTAATTCAGTGTCAGCCTCTCATTGATAAAATGGTGGCAAGAATCCAACACTGGTCGGTAAAATTCCTGAGTTATGCGGGTAGACAACAGCTGGTCCAAAGTGTACTCATGTCAATCTCTAGTTATTGGATGAGTGTGTTCCCATTACCTAAGAAAATAATCCAGAAAATTGAAGCTTTGTGTCGCAATTTTCTGTGGTCTGCGAAAACTGATGGGAGGAAAGCATTGGTAGCATGGGAGCATATTTGCGAACCGAGGAATGCAGGGGGTTTGAATTTCAAAAAGCTGCTCTTATGGAACAAGGCTACTATTCTGAAACTGTTATGGAACATTCATAATAAGAATGATAAGCTTTGGATCCGATGGCTGGACATATATTTTATGAAAGGTAAACCAATCCTCACATGGCAGGTTAATCACACTAGCTCTTGGATGCTGAATTGTGTGCTAAAGTGTCGTGTATACACTCATAACAATGAGGCATGGAGAAAGCTAATACCATGAAAAGATTTGATACTGCAGCAATATATAAAAGTATATGTGGCGATAGGAGCATGGTTCCTTGGAAGCACTTATTCTATCAAAATCATGCAAGGCCAAGAGCAAAGTTCATTCTATGGTTGGCTTTGTGGGGAAGACTAGGAACCAAGGATAGGCTGGAAAAAATAGGAATCATTCATGATAAACACTGCTGTTTTTGCCTTCAACATGAGTCCTTAAATCATCTTTTTTTTGACTGTGCATTTACAGGTTTCGTGTGGCGTAAATTGCTGTGTTGGAATGGATATTTACGCCAGGTTGCGGACTGGGACAATGAGAAAAAATGGTTGTTTGGAGAGTTAGCAAAAAAAGGATGGCGCCGGGAATTCTTACGAGTCACGTTGACGGAAACGGTCTATCACATTTGGAAGGAAAGAAATGAGATCCTTTTTAAGGATAATAGCCCAAACCTTGCTGTTATTAGAAGAATCATGGAAAGTGTCATAAGTAGATGTTTACTAGCAAGAAATCTGCAGAACCATATTAATGCTAGTAGAAATAGTATAAGCTAGGTTTGTCTTGTGTTGTTGACTTATTGGGCCTGGATCTTTGGATCGGCTTGTTTTATCTGTTTTTGGAAATTAATAAAAGTTTTTCTTTTCCAAAAAAAAATAATATTTTGTTTTAAAAAAAATAATCCTTATATATTAAATAGTTTTTAGATATATATTATTTTGTTTTATAAATATAATATTCAGTTTTTAAAAATATATCATATTATATTTTTGTTTTAATAATGTATTTTTATAAAAAACAAATTTTTTTATATATATTAAACTTAAAGAAAATATTATTAACAAACTTAAAAACAGAAATTATTGTTAGTGATTCTTAAATTTTTTACCTATTCTAATTAAAAACATACATTCTATATAACTAACAAAACAAAAATATATATTCCATCATTTAAACAAATTAATACAGAATATCATAAAAAATTTATCACAATTTTTTTTAACATATTATACACAAATTTAACCATCACTATTTTTATCATACAACTTTCACTAAAAAAGGCATAATCTGAACAACTCATACAACCCAATATCAAATAATAAAAAATTAATTTCATATGTGTACCTTATAGTAGATGACTTTGATGAAAAAAATGAAAGAAAATCCAAATCCGGATATTTGAGTATTGAATTTTTGTTTGTGTTAAAAATGGAAGATGTGAGAAGTAACGTGAAGATATTTGAGTGTTTGGTGAGAAAAAATTTCTGCAAAGTGAAGGAAATGAGAGAGAGATAAGTTAAATAGTTGGAAGATGTGAGAAGTAAGTGAAGGAAATAAAGAGAAAGATAAGTTGTATGTTGGGAGATGTGAGAAGTAGGTGAAGGTAATGAGAGAGAAATAAATTGAATAGCTTGGGACATGTGAAGAATAACGTGAAATGTGGAATATTTATTAAACATTTGTGGGGTGCATTTAACCCTGCAAAAGTTATTACCGTTGGGACTTGCGAGGTGGAATGCACCCCGCAACATATATGTCATAAAAGCACACCCAACGTTCATCTGCACTATGACCAGATCAGTAAAAGCAACTTTTATTTTTCTCCAATTCTTTCAAAAACACTTGCGAGGTGAATATCACCTGGCAAAGTTTAATGATGTTGGAACTTGCAAGAAACGTTCACCTGCCAACCTGAACACACAATAAATATTGCTTTTAATTTTCCTCCAACATTTTCAAAAAACTTGCGAGGTGGCTATTACCTGACAAAGTTATTTTCAATATTTTTGAATTTCTCACTCACTATTGCGAGACAGAAAAACATATAACATTTTTTTATAAAAAAAACTACGTTGTGAGGTGTAAAGCACCCCACAAGTGTGTTATTTAGTGAGGTGACTATCACCTGAAAAAATCACCAGACTAATTTGATGTTTTATTGTAATGATCTGATGGATCCCAAGTGTTTTCATGGAATTGAATGGCACCGCATCAACTTTATAAATCTATAAATCTATAGTCAACAACGTAATCCATATTTTATTTTATTTTAGGGTTAAATACGTTTTTAGTCCCTATAAATATGCGACCCTGCAATTTTGGTCCCTCTAAAATTTTTTTTGAATAATGATCCTCGCAAACTTTTCCTTCCACAATTTTAGTCCATGTCGTCAAGTTTCATTGATAGAAGCTGATGTGACACAAATTGCAGGGGTTTTAAACCTTCTCTAAACTAACCCAGAAAAACAACAAAAAGAATTGGTCTGTTCTATTCCAAAACATAATCAACTAAACTTTCGTGAACAATTTTGAGCCAAGTCATCCCTAATCTCTAACATTGCCATCACTACATACAAAAACATTCACCACTTCAGACATTAAACAACAAATTCAACAATCCCATCACATATTAACCATACAAATAATTTCCAACATTAGAACATTAACTGTACACCAACAACAGAAAGGCAAAGAAAACACTAACAATAAACACATAATAATAATAATAAAATATCCAAACAACAACAGATTAGAAAATAGCAAGAAGAGGAAACAGAAGCACCAACAGAAGCGTCCAAATTTCGCCCTCCATTGAAACTCTGACCACCCGTGTAACCAGTCGTCGACAGCCCCATCGCAGCCACCACTCCGGCTGACAACCGCCAACTGCACCGCACGCCATTGTCCCGTAACGCTCCCTACCCGAACGACCCTTCATCCGATAATGAACTCCACCGTGTGCGTCAATGAAAGAAATTTAAAAATTAAATATAACAGATAAATAGTTGAAATTGAGAGTGAGAGAAAAAGAATAAAAAAAAATAAATGTCTCTAGAACATCAACGACTCCAGGAACCAATTATTATTTTTCCGGAGTCCTTTTGTTTATCTCTTATAATAACTCAACTTACTCTCTTCTATCATTCTCTCTATTTTATTTGCCCCCCTCATTTGTTAAAAGAATTTTGATGCTACATAGTTGTAGTTGGTTTTTATTCATCCTCCGTGTCATCTTCACCCCCTTTATGCTTTTCATTACTTCTGCATTTTTCATATTTTTCTGTTCACAAAGATGTTATAAAGTATATACACTTATTCAACTACTCATAATTTAATCAAATATATATATATATATATATATATATATATATATATATATATATATATATATATATATATATATATTTCGGCAATCTCTTTGCCATGTTCAATTTTGATTCGTTTTTACTATTTAATTTGTTGATTTTTAATGTATGTATGAATTGGAAATAAAATACAGATGTTACTGAATGTTTTCTAATAACAATGTTATATTTTGGGATGTAGTAACTACCATAATCAAATTTGGTTTCATCTAATTAGAGGGGTTTAAAATTCTGCAATTTGTGTCACGTCAGTTTCTGTCAATGAAACTTGACGGCATATTTAAAAGAAATTTTTTAAAAAATCCAAAATTGCAGGGTCGCATATTTATAAAAACCTCATATATATTTAACCCTTTATTTTATTTGCACCTACGATACATGCTATGTAGACTTTTTGACCCTAATAAATAACACTAGTAAAAATTTCGCAACTCTAACTCACCCAAAACTGATAAATTTATCAATCCATGAACATGTACAAATGTACAAGTAGTCTACCATTTCAAATACATTATTCTCTTTAATATTATAAATTATTTTAAATTTACACTTAGATGTACATATTGTTCTTAAATCTACACAAATATAATCATTTTAAATTTGTTAAAAAATTGATACATTTATTATTAAATATATTAGTTATTATAAACGAACCTGAAACGAATTTATTGTTTTTTAAAATCTGAGCATGTATCTTTCACTACTAGAAATACTGGAATTTCCTGCGGATTTACCTGCGGATTTAAGCTAAATTTCCGCAGGAAACACTTTACCTGCGGATTTTCCTGCGGTTTAGTGTCCCCAGCTAAAACCTTCGTGGGTAATATTTTTGGCAGGAAGTTCCGCAGGTAATTCCGCAGCTAAATCCGCAGGAAAATTCCGCAGGTAAATCCGCAGGAAAATTATTTAAAAAATTAAAAAAAAAATTTATACCGTCTCGTCTCTAGATATGTATTGCTTCTACTAAATATATACAATCACCAAAGTTATGCAACAATGGTTTTCTCCTAAAGACAAATCTACCATGGAACCATCCTTATGACTATCTTAAAGACAAATCACCTAACCCACAACAGCTTTTTCAATTCTAACAATTAAATATTAACCTAACTTTCTGTCACTGATTACTAACATTTTTTGAACCTGCTGCTATAAACTCCCTGCAGCATTCAAACACAATTCAAACCAATTCTTTTCAGAATTGAGACAAAAAAAAAGGAGACAATGTTGCACCATATAAAAAAATCAGGAAGAAACAGGAGGTATGGCTAGTTCAAAATAGCAAACAGAACCTATGGCCTCATCCAACTATGTTCACATTAAAGCATACCTATTATTACGGTTAGTGCGAGAGATGCGATCCTAAATCAAATTAGATGCACCCCAGTTCAGCGCTAATACAAGCGAGTTTCAGACATTTAAATCCATTCCAATTCAGTACCTTTGCTCCGCTTGAAGAGATTGCAGTTAGACGCGCTTCCCGATCGACTAATTTTCCATCAGATCCAGCAGTTTGATAAGAGGCTTGGGTGCAGCCAAACTGTCAGCGTTGTATCAATCTCAAACTTCTCCTGGATCAGTCGGCTTTGTCAAAACAGCCCCTGCACAAGAAAGGGTGTATCAGTTCAGAAGTTTAGCCTCATAACAGCCCCAGTTCAAACCATTCCCCAACTACATAACAGACTTTCCTAACTAACATTCAGTTCATAACTAACTACCAAAAGAGAAAGGTAACTAACCTCAAACCTCCACCCTTCAACATCATAACAAACTCTCTTTGCACTCACTTATAACTAACATTTCCTAACTTCCAGCAACATGTAACAAACAGTGGTTACATGTTGCTAAAAGATATGAGAAATGAACTCGGAGCCAAAGGCCACCTCGAACCCTCTAAGAATAGTCTTAACTCCACATCTAACTAAACCCAAATCTAATAAGCATATAATGCAGAAAATTAGAAAATTCCAACTAACTGAACCATACACTTTCGTCTCCAATTATACACATACTTTTTATAAGATAAAATAGATGTTTGTTCCCTCCAATTATACACAATTTCGTCTCCATTCCCATTGTCCTGTGATTCACATACTTTTTATAAGATAAAATAGATAAACAAAAAATGAAGTAAAAACAAAAAGAGATTGGTAGACAGTACAAAACCTCGATAATGGTAAGATTTCGAAGGTTGGGAAAATAATCCAGCCTTTCTAGCAACCACACCCACTCCTCCTTAAGATCTCTATGCTTAAGGATTACCTCCATGTATATTACATTGTAAAGAATAGGATAGCTGCAACAATGTGAGTCCTGTTGTGATTCACCAAAGTTAGATATCAACCTTAATTTCTTTTATCATAGAAAAACATAATAAATGAAGAAATCTAGGAAGCATCGACACTGACACGGCAACATAAACTTAATAGCGTAATCTCAAGTGTCAGTAAAGATGTCCGTGCTAAGTAGAAAGAAATAATCTCTAATGAAACCAACAATGTTCTTACTAGTTCTCCACTCAGAACCTGGCCGTTTGGCCAATGAATCAAATTCCTAGTGTCAGGATTAAGTATATTGAGCCGTTAACATCAACTAAATCAAATTCCTCTCTCACCGCTAACTTCGCCACAAAAGCTGAAACAAGAGAAACAATATTTCAATTTTCAACAAATAAAAAAAAATAATCCAAGAAATGAAAATGTTGAGAGCGGAAGAAGAAGACTGACGAATTCGGTTGGGACATTTCATCGAACACCTTGCGAGCGAGGACAAATTCTGCATTTTTCTTCCAAAAGCTAAACTAAACATTCAGATTTAAAACATAATCAATAGAAAAACTTGCAACTATTCTCAATTTCAAAACATCATGTATCAGTATATTTCAACTACAACCAACTCCATTCAACAAAAAATCTCAGTTTGCACCTCTGATTATTATAATCACCTAATACAATTATACTTTTGTTGCAGATGTGGGCACTTGTGCACATGTTCAAAATGTGCCAATGAGTTGCTTCAAAGTAGAAGGAAATGCCCAATGTGTCAAGCCCCTGTTTTGGAGGTGATACGAACTTATTCTATACTATAAATATTGACTTTACAATAAAGGTCATACTTAACAATATACAGGACTCTAACAAGTTGTATCTCTGGACGTGTCTCCAGGTACTCTTTTAGTTTTTTATTTTGTTACTGTGATTACTGTATTCATGTCGAGTACACCAAACCAAAGGAATACATGTGTGTGAGTAGATTCTAAATGAATCAGATTATATACACGATGCATGTGAGTGTGTGTTGCAAGTGGGGTTTGACATTTCATAATGTTATAGTCATGTTGACACGTGGCTTTTAAAAAGGCTTACTTTGGAAATGAAATAAGTTGACAAAATGATAAATAATATTTTTGGTAATCAAATTATAAGTGTGAAGTATGCTTGTAAATGGTTCTGCTTGGATATGACACACCTATCTGTGAAAAAGATGCATGTGATGTTCCATTGTCCCTCTAATCAAAGTCAATAAGAAGTAACAAACAAAATAAATATAATGAGGCTCTCTCCACTTGTGTCTTTTGAAAGAACCAGTGCATCTTTTTGCAAAACTTTTCTAAAACAAGTTTGATTGGATGAGATGAATTATGAAACACTTTTTCAGCCAACATGTCTCTGAGTTAAATGAAGATGTTGACACTATTAATTTAATTTGATACTATATACTTCATTATATCTTAATCGTTGAAATTTGAAAATAAATTTACTACATATCTCTATATCCCTTTTATTTTGTGAACACTTTTTTCTTTCTTGCCCATTTGGATTAGGCTGAAAATGAGTTGGTTGGACAAGTGTAATGAATTGGAGAAAGAGGAGATTAGTTACCATATGGTGAATAGCTGGATATACAATTATATGAGCAGATGCACGCCTGATTGCGTACCACATAGGGCTGCTGCTATTGGACGCCAAATAAGGAGTAGTATATCGTTGAAGATAAGACTTGATAGGAACAACTTCTCCCTGGTCAAGCAGATTTACTTCAAAATATTAGAGTTAAGTTTGTAATCTACATAACTATAAGAGTGTGAACTTTTCAACACGGAGAACAGGAGAAAATTGGAGTTTTATACTAAAAGAAGCTTCACAAAGGTCAAGTTAATACAACAAATCTAACAAATCTGAGTAACATTTACATCAGCATATCATATGAAGAGCTGCTTAAATGTAATAGGAAACAACTCTTTATTTACAAAATAGAACAGTCTGGGCTTTACTCTCTATATAGTGGTCAAGAGTGGAAAGAGAATTAAATGTTTGCCCCAAATCACCTGAAATGAAGATATAATTATTCATTTTAAAGAACAGCAAAATTAAAACTATGAGAAAAATCAAAGCAAAATGAAATACTGATATATAATAGTTAATGAAGTAGAAACAAAGTCTGTAATTAAGGATGCAAGAGACTACGTCCTAGAAGTAGAATATTGGTGGGAAGACAGACAACGTACCAATGATCCCAAATTTGTAAGGGGCATCTGGTTCAACTTTGGGAGGTGTTCCAAACCAAAATTCTCGAGAAGAATCCCCACTTCCAATTCTGTAGTAGTATTTGGTATCATGCTGAAATGTAGAAATAACTGAATCAAGTGAATAAATGCATTCAATTCAATACATCAAAAAATGAGAACTATAAACAAGTGCGATTATTTGAAAATGCAAGTTGCAAGACGGTAATAACAACAACATCATAACCAATTTACAAGCTGCAATTTGAACATAAATCATCAACAACACAACATCATAACATAAGAAAATCAAAACTGAAGCAAAAAGAAGAGAGAATCTGGTTGAGACATTTCATCGAACACCTTGTGAATCAAACTCAAACTGTAGCAGAACCCTTAATTGAGTCGAAACAGTAAAAATGCAAAAATTTCAAAAGGCAACCAATTTTGAACATAATACGTAAATCAAATTCTAAACTGAAACAAAACTCGATTTGAAATCGAAACAAACCTGTAGCGAAAA